>NC_045970.1:49661523-49944107 GCF_010909765.2 Amblyraja radiata | reverse complement strand
CTCAGCTGTCTCACCGACTGACTCACTTCGGGGTATTCTGGGGTCCAGGAACTCGGTTCCAGACGGAACAGAGCGGTGGCGTAGCCCATGTTCCACTCCGTGTTGTCGGGATCTTCCTCCACAGCCCTGGCAAAACATTCCTTCACCTCCTCGCAGCACTGAGGGTGGGAGGTCAGCAAAAACCACCCCTTCTCCCCCAACACCTCGGGCACCATTGCCGTGACGTGCGAGCCCTGTGTGAGGGGGCCACACATCACCTCTAGCTTGTCGAGGTAGGACTGGGCCTCGCTGAGTTGCCCCATGTGGTAATGCAACCAGGCCCGGTTGCCTTGGGTGACGATGCTCCTCCTCTCAAATCCATCCCCATGGATCTCCCTCAGACGTCTCTCCGCCTCCTCTAAGTCACGGAGAGCTTCTTCGCAGTTGCCCTGCAGGTACTTGATGTAAGCCAAGTGGTTGTGCGGCACGCCGTGGTGCTTCCTGCCGATGATAATCGAATCCTGCAACTTCTGCTTCACGTTGTCCAGGTCACTGTCGTTCATCCTTGGCCTCCAAGTGAAGTGGCACTGAAGCTGGCCGAGCTTCACCAACAAGGACTCCCTCAGTGTGTCGCTGCAAGAGAGCACAAGGTGATCAATGGGACAACACACAAAAAGCTGGAGTAGCTCAGTGGATCAGGCATAATCAAGGATGAGTCGCACCCTGGTCACTCCCTTTCCTACCCTCACCCAACGGGCAAGAGGCACAGAAGTGTGAAAACGCACACCTCCAGATTCAGGGACAGTTTCTTCCAAGCTGTTATCAGGCAACTGAACCATCCTATCACCAACTAGAGAGCGGTCCTGACCTTCCAGCTACCTCATCGGTCTATCTATTATCGAACTTTACCTTGGACTAAACGTTACTCCCTTTATCCTGGATCTGTGCATTGTGGACAGCTTGATTGTAATCATGTATAGACATTCTGCTGAATGAATAGCACAAAGCAAAAAAAGCTCATGTTTTAGCTGCATTTCAGCTCCACCCTCCTGATCTCAGGTTTCCCAGTACGGAGGAGGAGGTTCGGTCGGCTATTCAGTGGTGGGAGGAAGGGGGACCTCCATGTCGGTTTGCCCCTGGTTCTGGCCAAGATGGCCGCTCACGTGTCCCGGCAACGGACAGTCGAGGGTTCTGCCTGAGTCGAATGCCTGCCCCACTTCCGGGCCTACGTCCGGGACTCGTGAGGCCTTCCGTGAGCACTGATTGCCGTGAAGGAGTGAAGGAGGGGTTAGGTGCATCGTGGATAAGAATGACAACACTGTAATGATAACAATGCCTGTCTGTACGGAGTTTGTACGTTCTCCCCATGACCTGCGTAGGTTTACTGCGAGATCTCCGGTTTCCTCCCACACTCCAAAGACTTGCAGGCTTGTAATTGTAGGCTGATAGTTTTTGTTTAGTTTAGTTTAGAGATACAATGTGGAAACAGGCCCTTCGGCCCACCGAGTCTGCACCGGCCCCGGTGCGATCCCCGCACACTAACACTATCCTACACACACTAGGGACAATTTACATATGCACCAAGCCAATTAACCTACATATCTATACATCTTTGGAGTGTGGGAGGGAACTGAAGACTGTCTGTGCGACACACTAGTGCTGTACACTGTCAGTAAACAATCATTTCCCCTCTCCCTCCCCCCACTCTCTCCCTCCCCCCACTCTCTCCCTCCCCCACTCTCTCCCTCCCCCACTCTCTCTCCCCCCACTCTCTCCCTCCCCCACTCTCTCCCTCCCCCACTCTCTCTCCCCCCCCACTCTCTCCCTCCCCCACTCTCTCCCTCCCCCACTCTCTCTCCCCGCACTCTCTCTCTCCCCCCCCCCACTCTCTCCCTCCCACTCTCTCTCTCTCCCCCCTCCCCACTCTTTCTCTCTCACTCTCTCTCCATCACCCCCTCTCCCCTCCTTTCTCTCTCCTCCCCTCTTTCTCCCTCTTGGTTCTTGGTTTCTTGGTCCTCCAAAATATTCCAAATGGAATTTAATCTGAGGTGGTGAAGAGAACCTCGCCCCCTCTATACCCCCTTCTACTCTTCTCTCTCCCCCCCTAACTCTCTCCCTCTCTCTCTCCCCCACTCTCTCTCTCTCCCCCCTATCTCTCTCCCCTACTCTCTCTCCCTCTCTCTCTCCCCCCCTCTCCCCCACAGATCCACGTTGCCGTGGTGACGAGGCCTGAGACCTGAGGCCAAACCCCCGGGTCCAGACGACAACTCCCCCCTCCTCAGTCGTCAGTAGACCCCTGACTGACCTTGACCCCCGCAGGCCCAAAGTCAGTAACCGGGCCTCAAGCCTCCAGCGGGTTGCCGCGGTGATGGACAGTGGGGCCCCAGGCGGCCATATTGGGCCCGGGACCCTTCCTCACCCTCCTGCCCCCTCTCCCCTGCAGGGCCCAGAACGAGACAGAGTCGGTGGCCCTGGAGGGCCACTGCCTGGTGGTGTGTGACGGACCCCCGGCAGGGGCCCAGCAGTGAGGGGGGGCCAACGGTCAGGCCCGGACAGGCCGGTGGTGAGGGAGCGGCCGATGGCTAGGCCTGGACAGGCCGGTGGTGAGGGGGGAGGCGCTGGTGATGACGGTTCGGCCCGGCGGGCTGAAGGCGGCCTTCTCTGCCATCCACGAACCAGCAGCCAACGGGAACGAGTCTAAAGTCATCCACTTTGACCAGGTCAGTGTCTGTGTGTGTGTGTGTGAGAGAGTGTGTGTGAATGTGTGTGTGAGTGTGTGTGAGTGTGAGAGACTGTGAGTGTGAGACTGTGTGTGACTGTGTGTGAGAGATTGTGTGTGTATGCGTGGGTGATTGTCCATGTGTTAGTGTGTGTGTGTTTATGTGGCTCTGTGTGTAGGTATATGTTTGTGTGGGTGTCTATGTCTGTTTGTGTGTGTGTGTGCATGTGTCTGTATGTCCATGTGTCTGTCTTTGTGTGTGTGTGTGTGGCTGTATGTCCGTGTGTGTGTGTCTGTCTGCGTGTGTATACAGTATGACTCTGTGTATCTGTATGTGTGTGTGTGTATTTATGTGGCTCTGTGTGTAAGGATATGTTTGTGTGTGTGTGTGTGCGCGTGTGTCTGCATGTCTGTGTGTGTATGTCTGTGTGTGTATACAGTATGTCTCTGTTGTATGTGTGTGTGTGTGTGTCTGTGCGTGTGTGTCTGCGCGTGTCTGTCTGTGTGAGTGTGTGTCTGTGTGTGTGTGCCTGTCTGTCTGTGTGTATGTGTATACAGTATGTCTCTGTGTGTCTGCGTGTATCCACGGTTGGCCGGCAGGGACGTGATGGGCCGAAGGGCCTCCCCACCGTGCTACCCTTGCCACGGCCGTCCCTCACCATCTCCCCTCCCCCACCCGCAGGTCCTCGTCAATGTCGGACGCTATTTTGACCGGGACCTTGGAGCGTTCGTGGCTCCTCATCAAGGCATCTACAGCTTTGCCTTCCACGTGGTCAAAGTCTACAACCGGCAAACTATCCAGGTGGGGAGAGGCGGATGGGGAGGGGTGAGGGTTTGGGGGATGGAGATGAGGGGAAGTGAGAAGGGTGGGAAAGTGGGTGGTGGGTCCCAAGGGTGCCAACAGAATTGGCACGCCGGGCCAATAAGACCGTCACAACATGGCCGACGTTCCATACGTTTCTGGTTGGAGAGGATGGGAGGGGGAAGGGTTGAGGGGGGGGAAAGATGGCCTTAGGATTTTGGTCAACCTTCACATTATTCCAAGACTGCCTTGGGAGGGGGAGGAAGTGGGATGTAGCCCACTATCCCGTCATGCCTAGGGCATGACCTTCACAAGATGGCCGACCCTCCCATCGTTCCAAAGCGCGGTTCGAGGTGAGGACAGCAAATGGGAGCCTGATCTTTCACCTCCTCCCACCTGATTCCCTCCCATTTACAAAAGGTCATAGGTGGGGACGGAGGTCACACCTTCCCTTGGTTTAAGCCAACATTGGGTGAGAGTTGGGAGTGAGAAATTGCGAGAGACCAAACCCGAGAGAGCATAGCGACCAGGGGGGGGGGGGAGGAGGGTGTCTCCTCTCCCATTAGTACGGAACCTTTGCATTTTTCAGCTTGAAATTGTGCAATATGGTGCATACTGTAGCGAGTCTTTTAACCTACACTTGAATGCAATATATATGCTTTAAATTGGATTAGCTATGAATAAGGTTAGAGTAAATTACATTCCTAATTACATTCCACAGTAGAGCCCAGACTCTGATCAACAGGTGCAGCACATGACTGATCTTAGTGTATTCATGTATGGAAATCAGATTATAATCAAGCACTTGGTCCATGTTGACCAACCTGGGTCTCACTGCATACCTGGTACTACTCCTGGCCCTGACTCCAGTTGCATACCTTCTCTCATTCCTGACCCTGAGTCCAGCCTTACACCTGGCCCCCTATTCTACCCTGATCATAGCTGCTTACCTGCTTAGGTTCCCAGTGCTGAACACACCCCTGGTCCCAGCTTTGACTGCACATCTAGTACTATTCCAGACCTTGACTCTGGATGCAAACTTGGCCTTGCTCCTAGCCCCTTTGCACTGACAATATATCTGGCCCACACATAAAGTCCCATATCTGACCCCCTGGACTTAACCTATTACGTTCAAGTCCACAGGTGCTTATCTAATGCAGTAATCCTTTATGGGGCACTTCACAGACCAAATTATGGATAACAACATTTGCTACATTCATTGGCTTCCTTGTTATCTAACATGCTAGTTACTTTGTCAAAGAAGTCATCAGTTGGTTGAACACAATTCCAATCCATAAAATTATACTCACTCAGCTGTATAAGTATTCTATTACAATTTCTTTCATTTTCGTAACAAACTGTCCTGAAGTCATTTTCACCCCCAATATTTTCAGCATTTTGCTGTCTTCCTCTCAGCTGGAACTTTTCCGAAATGCAAAGTTCAATAACTATATATTTAAGCAATATTATTCTATTAAATGTGATCTTGAGAGTACATAATCTTTTCTGTGGTATTCATATAGTTAATATGCACCGAGGGTAAAGTTTTGTTCCAATGCTCCCCATTCCCAATTACTTCTACATTGAAGTGATTGAAATCCAAGTGAAGTTTAAATGGCATCATAAAAGTAAAACCGCCGGAATGGATGATATTCATTCCATGGTTGGTTGGGGTCAGTATCAACACAATTGCTATATTAAACTTTGAATCTTCAGATGTCCTGGTTCAAGCTAAAACTAAATACAAATAATAATCTCCTCACACATTCCCCTGCAAGTATCTCTGTCACTCCTTTAAAATATACCCCTTCTTTGAACAAGCTCTTAAACATCACATCTGAATCAGTTTCCATCTGATTACACTCCTTGAGGATGTTCATCTACGTGTTCAATTAATAAGACAATGAGATTGGGGACATTTCCATTCAACCTGTGAAAGGAATTGGGGGGGGTTAGAAATAGTCAGTGAGGTAAACAAACATAATAATTGAGTGGCAAATGACAATAGTGCTACCTTCCCAATATTTAACTGAAGGAAATAATGGGTTCAAGGCTGTATGTTGTGACAGACAGCCTGACACCTTGCATGTCATTTAATATTACACTTATCCCATCCCCCTAGATATTCTGGATTCATCAATTAAGGTTTTGTCAACTAATTACAAATCAGGCTAATTACAATCAATAACATTAGCCAACTCCGAAACATGAAGTGCTGAGCATTGGGATCCAGACATCATGGATCTCGGTTCCCCGCTCATATCTGGCAATGTTCTCCGTGGAGCGATTTTGAAAGGGGGGAGGCTGAGCAATCACTGATCACTGGCCTGGGGGGTTCCCAGTGAGGGAGGGGAGCAACCGAGTGGGGAGAGGGTGTGGAAGAAGGGTGTGTCCCCTCCCAGGGTAGGAACCTTTTGAAATTTGATGTATTAAAATCATGTTTTAGTGCATTGTAGAAGTTGGTTTCAATGTTTTTTGTATGAAGTATTTTTAAGAGGTAACTTTTTAAGGGGTAACTTTATCCACACAAAGGGTGGTGGGTGTATGGAACAAGCTGCCAGAGGAGGTAGTTGAGGCAAGGATCCCGACATTTAAGAAAAACTTAAGACTGATTCATGGATAGGACAGGTTTGGAGGTATGGACCAAAAGCAGGTAGTGTAGCTGGGACATGTTGGCAGGTGTGGGCAAGTTGTGCCGAAGGGCCTGTTTTCACACTGTATCACTCTATGACTACATTATACCTCCAACATGCATGAATGCTTCAAAATCAAGTGATCGAGTTTTATTGCCATATACTCAAGCATAGAAACATTGAAAATAGGTGCAGGAATAGGCCATCGGCCCTTCGAGCCAGCACTGCCATTCAATATGATCATGAGAAATCTAACTCTCTCTTGAAAAAATCCAGTGAATTGGCCTGCAAATTCCTTCTGTGGCAGAGAATTCCACAGATTCACAACTCTCCGTGTGAAGAAAGTTTGTCCTCATCTCACTCCTAACTGCCCCCCCCCCCCCTTTATTCTTAAACTGTGACCCCTGGTCTGAACTCCCCCAGCATCGGGAAATTTTTCCTGCAGTTACAGTAAGTGAAAATCTAGCAGGCAAGCAGGATGCTTTCTCCAACCACCCCCATTTGAAGTCCACTATCTTCCACCGTTTCTACCCAGTGCTTGGTACTTACTTCCAGCAGCCACTGGTTGTCCTCCAGGATGCACTGAGCTGCAGCCTGATCCATGCCGGTCACCTGGGCGAATTTGGCACAGAGACTCTCACGGCAGCGGCGCAACGCTTCTGATGCCTTGCACTGAAGCTGCTCCATGGCCGGAGTTGCAGTGAGCGACTAGCCAGCCCGGCAAACACTCGCCAGCCCCACTCCCCGTCCACATCTGTCCCCGTCGCTGCTTCTGCTTCCAACACCCATGGACCATGTAGTTGATATGAGTTTTGAAATTTTCGTTGATCACAGAATTTCTCACAAAAGAGCGAGAGAAATTTGTGATCAGCGTGATGGCGAAATGCGTGATTCTCACGCTCAATGCATGGGAGTTGGCAGCCCTGCCTCTCTATCCCCCTCTCTCTCTCCCCCTCTCTCTCCCCCTCACTCTCCCCCCTCTCTCTCCCCCTCTCTCCCCCCTCACTCTCTCCCTCTCCCTTTCTCTCCCCCTCCCTCGATCCCCTCACTCTCTCCCTCTCTCTCTCCCCCTCTCTCTCCCCCTCTCTCTCTACCCCTCTCTCTCCCCGTCTCTCTCTCTCTCTCTCTACTCTCTCTCTCCCCTCTCTCCCCCCTCTCTCCCCCCTCTCGCTCCCCCCTCTCCCCCCTCTCTCCCCCCTCTCTCTCTCCCCCTCTCTCAGTCCCCTCTCTTTCCTCTCTCTCTCCCACTCTCTCCCTCCCCTCTCTCTCCACCTCTCTCTCTCTCCTCTCTCTCTCTCCTCTCTCTCCCCTCTCTCCTGCCCTGGAGAGGAAAAGAATACAAAAAGTAGTAAACACTGCCCAGTCCATCATCGGCTCTGACCTTCCTTCCATCGAGGGGATTTATTGCAGTCGCAAAAAGGCTGGCAGTATCTTCAGAGACCCACACCATCCTGGCCACACACTCATCTCCCTGCTACCTTCAGGTAGAAGGTACAGGAGCCTGAAGACTGCAACAACCAGGTTGAGGAATAGCTACTTCCCCACAGCCATCAGGCTATTAAACCTGGCTCGGACAAAACTCTGATTATTGGTGGCCCATTATCTGCTATTTGCACTTCAGTTTATTTGTTTATGTGTGTATATATTTATATTGTGGTATATGGACACACTGATCTGTTTTGTAGTAAATGCCTACTATGTTCTGTGTGCTAAGCAAAGCAAGAATTTCATTGTCCTGTCAGGGACACATGACAATAAACTCACGAACTTGGATCTTGCGAGTGGGTTTTTGTGGAACGTGATCGATTGGAACGTTGCGGTTGCAGTGAATTTGAACCCAATATCGGCAGGAAAAACACTGCCGGTTCGTATGGAGCCAACATCACATTTATGCCATGGAAATGTTGATTAAAGTCATCCTAAGAAGTAAGCTTATATGTAAAATTTACGACTTACCTTATGTTTTGTCCCCTACGTGAGATCCATCCCGTTGTCGGTGTTGACGACGTTAGAAGTCGCTTTTTTATTTTACTCCAGCGACTAAATTGTCCCGCGATTTTTTTTAAACTTCCGAGAACGGAAGTCGGAACAATTTTTCAGCATCAGCTAGCAGCCCGAGAAAATATATCCCGGACAGGCAGGAGAAAACGGCATTTTAATCCTACCCCCCTCCCCCCCCAGCCTGAAAGGCGCGAAAGTCGCGCACACGCCAGTGGCAGAACTGCAGCGCCGCTGAAGGTAAGTATTGTAACATACCTATGAACTGGGCTTGTAGTCACTGGAATTTAGAAGGATGAGAGGGTATCTTATAGAAACATATACAATTCTTAAAGGATTGGACAGGCTAGATGCAAGAAAAATGTTCCCGATGTTGGGGGAGTCCAGAACCAGGGGTCACAGCTTAAGAATAAGGGGTAGGCCATTTAGGACTGAGATGAGGAAAAACCTATTCACCCAGAGACTAGTGAATCTGACAGAAGACAGTGGAGGCCAATTCACTGGATGTTTTCAAGAGAGAGTTAGATTTAGCTCTGAAGGCTAATGGAATCAGGGGATATGGGGAAAAAGGGGGAAAAAGGGGTAATGATTTTGGATGATCAGCCATGATTATATTGAATGGCGGTGCTGTCTCGAAGGGCCGAATGCCCTACTCCTGCACCTATTTTCTAGGTTTCGGGTCAAGACCCTTCTTCAGACAGGACAGTCAGGGGGGAGGTGAGGAGGGTCTTCCTTCAACTCCTGCACTCAACCCAATATCAGTCCAGTTTCTGTCATCTTTCATCACACTTTACTGTGGGCGGTGCGACCGACTTCGCAGCGGCCTCTGCAGTCTGTCTGTGTATTTGTCCTGTAGGGGGCGCTGCTCTGTGTGCAGCCATGTCATGCAGCTCGTCAGTTTTTCAACTTTTTTTATTTTTTTAGTATGTTTTAAAGTCTGTATTTAATGTTTCTTTGTGTGTTTTGTGTGGGGGGTGGTGTGGGGGGGTGAGGGGGAAACCGCTTCGGTCGCCTCCTCCACGGAGAGGCGAGTTTTTCCAGGTCGCCTCCCCCGTGGCCTAACATCAAGGATCGACGCGGCCTTTCCCGGAGACGCGCCCGGGGCTTCAGCAGCGGGCGCAGCGTGGACTCTCGGCGTGGAGCGGGTGAGCCCTCGCTGGGGCTCGCTGGAGGGGAGCGCTCCGTTTCGCTGACCCGGGGCAGCCGGCAGCCTGAAGTCGCAGCCTGAAGCCGCGGTCTGCAGAGCTCCAGATGGTGCGGCGTCTACAGCCCGGGATCTCACGTTGGGGACCCGGGGGAAGAAGAAGCCATCACTGCCGGCCCGCGGCCGACTTCTACCGCGGGTGCGGCATGGACTTACCATCACCCCTGGAGGGGAGCTTCGACCGCCGGCCCTGCAGTCTACGGTGCTTCTGGCTGCGGCGGGGACTTTAAATCTTGACCGCCGGCCTGCGGCCTACAACAACTTAAGGCCGCGGTCTCCGGTGAGGAAGAGCCGATCCTGGACTGACTCTGGGCTCTGGTCCTGACCACGGGGGGGAAATGGAGGAGGACTGGCCAAATTTTGTGCCTTCCACCACAGTGATGAATGCTGTGGTGGATGTTTGTGTTACAGTTTTATTGTGGTTGTGTGTTCTTTATTATTGTATCGCTGCAGACAACCCAAATTTCCACCAGCCTGGCTGTGTGGCAATAAATTTTATCTAATTATATCTAATCTATCTATTTTTTACTTTTTTGTCCTGTTGAGGGTTTAGTTTGTAGCGGGTTTTTAAATGTGTATGTGTGGGGGGTGGTGGGTGGGTGGGGGAAACTTTTAAATCTCTTCCCTGCATGGAGACCCGACCTTTTAGCTGTCGGGTCTCCGTTGCCGTTGGGGCCTAGCGCTGTGGAGCGGCCTCCAACCGGAACGACCTGGAGGCTCAAGTCACGGAGCCTGTGGAGCTGCGGAGCTGCGGACTTACCATTGTGGAGCTAGCCAGCTTCAGAGCGTGGAGAGCTGCGGCGGCGCGCTGCTGCGACCCGACTCCGGTGGATGGTGACACCGGGAGCCCGCGGGTCCCTGCTGGGAGACCACTTTGCGGGGCACCGGCAACGGCGACTTCTCCCACTCGAATTGCGGGGTTCAGAGTGACCTGGAGCGGGGCCTTACAACGCCCGGCGCGGCTTTAAATTGCCGCGGACTTGCTAGCGCCCACCGGGGGCTCCAACATCAAGACCCGGGGCAGGGCCTTACATCGCCCGGCGTGGCTTTGAGTGGCCGCGGACTTGCTAGCGCCCGCCGGGGCCTTTGACCTCGACTTCGGGAGAGGAATGGAGAGCAGGGGAGAGATAAGACTTTGCCTTCCATCACAGTGAGGAGGAGACTCACTGTGATGGATGTTTGTGTGAATTGTGTTGGTGTGTGTCTTGGTTCTTTTCTTGTATGGCTGCAGAAACCAAATTTCGTTTGAACCTCATGTGAGGTTCAAATGACAAATAAAAGGTATTGTATTGTATTGTATTGTATTGTATTGTATTGTATTGTATTGTATTGTATTGTATTGCTTCCTGTGACACACCCTCTGACTCAAGTCCTGTCTTTGGCACGGTGACCAGAACTCACACCAGAGCTCCCGATATATTTTGACCAGAGATTAACACATATGCACCCGTGATCACCACCCCACCCCATCTTGTCAGCTTCTGTTTGTCACTTAGATCATCCCCTCAGGAGATATGGTGCCGTCTGCACGGAGTTTGTACGTTCTCCCCGTGACCACGTGGTTTTTTTCCCTGGGTGCTCCGGTTTCCCCTCCCCCCCCCCCACACGCCAAAGACGTACAGGTTTGTAGTTTGATTCCGCGTTGGTAAATATTGCAAATTGTCCCTGGGTTGCGTCGGATAGTGCGAGTGTACGGGGTGATCGCTGGTCGCCGTGGACCCGGTGGGCTGAAGGGCCTGTTTCTGCACTGTATCCCTAAACTAGACTAATGTAGAATTAATCGTAAATTCACTAGATTATAGTGCAGAATTAGGCCGTTTGGCCCATCAAGTCTACTACACCAATCAATCATGTCTGATCTATATTTCCCCCTCAGTGCCATTCTCCTGCCTTTTCCCCATAAACCCATTAAACCTGCCCTGTTTATGTACCTATGCAAATGTTTTTTAAACGTCGCGAAAGTACCTTAAAGCCTTAAAATATGTTCCATTCGTAGATCCATTGCCAGACCTTGGTCCCTTTTCCTGAATAATGACTGATGGAATGGATTAGAAACCCTGACCCCACATGATCACCCTTCCCAAACATGCTCACCGATTCAGAGACATTAAATATGACCAATCCACTAATCATCGTCATAGAATCACACAGCATGGAAACAGGCCCCTCAGACCAACTTGCCCACACCGGCCAACATGCCCCATCTACACTAGTCAAGTTCAAGTTCAAGTGAGTTTATTGTCATGTGTCCCTGTATAGGACAATGAAATTCTTGCTTTGCTTAAGCACACAGAAAAAATAGTAGGCATTTACTACAAAACAGATAAATCCCACCTGCCCTTGGCCCGTATCCCTCTAAACCGCTGTTTGGGGAGTCCAGAACCAGGGACCACAGTTTAAGAATAAGGGGTAAGCCATTTAGAACGGAGATGAGGAAACATTTTTTCACACAGAGTGTTGTGAGTCTATGGAATTCTCTGCCTCAGAGGGCGGTGGAGGCAGGTTCTCTGGATACTTTCAAGAGAGAGCTAGATAGGGCTCTTAAAGACAGCGGAGTCAGGGGATTATGGGGAGAAGGCAGGAACGGGGTACTGATTGGGGATGATCAGCCATGATCACATTGAATAGTGGTGCTGGCTCAAATGGCCGAATGGGTTACTCCTGCACCTATTGCCCCTAAACCTATATAATCCAGTTACCTGTCCAAATGATTTTTAAATGTTGTGATAGTAACTGCCAAAACTGCCTCTGACAGCTTATTCCATTTAACGACTCCCCTCAGGATGCTATCAAACCTGTTCCCTCCTCCCTCACTTTAAATGTCCTCTGGTTATCGATTCCGTTACCCTTGATGTGTTTACCAGATCGATTCCTCTCATGATTTTAAACACCTCTATAAGATCATCCCACATCCTCCTGCACTCCAAGGAATAAAGTTCCAGCCTGATCAGCCTCTCTCTATAGTTCAGATTCTCGAGTCCTTGCAACCTTTCTCTGCACCCTTTCCAGCTTGGCAACATCTTTCCTATAACACGGTGCCCAAAATTGAACACGATACTCTAAATGTGGCCCGACCAATGTCTTATATAAGTGTAACATGACCTCTCAACTCCTAGCGGGTGGCGGGGTTGGCGCAGCGGTAGAGCTATTGCCTTTCAGCATCAGAGACCCGGGTTCGATCCTGACTACGGCGCTTGTCTGTACGTTCTCCCCGTGACCTGTGTGGGTTCCCTCCGAGATCTTCGGTTTCCTCCCACACCCCAGAGACGTACAGGTTTGTAGGTTAATTGGCTTGGTATCAATGTAAATTGTCCCCAGTGTGTGCAGGATAGTGTTTTTAGAAACATAGAAACATAGAAATTAGGTGCAGGAGTAGGCCATTCGGCCCTTCGAGCCTGCACCGCCATTCAATATGATCATGGCTTTTGTGCGGGGATCGCTGCTCGAGGTGGACTCGGCGTGCCGCATGTGCTGTTTCCGCGCTGTATCTCTAAAGACTGAAAACTAAGCTTCTCTACTCATCCACCTAATGTCGGCGTCAGTGCTTTGAGAAGGTCCTGATCCCCGATATCACTGTGCAAAGTGAAGATGTTCCTTACCTCATGCTGCTGTTCAGGATTCCGTCTTCCTTCTGAGAAATGGCTGGACCAGAGAAAGTGTGCGGTGTTTTTATAGTCCATTGATTGGGATGAGTCCAGATAGTTCACGCCCTGAAAGTGGAAATGAAACAGAAAAAAATCAAATCTTCCCATTTCTCTGTGCAGTCTAGTTGTGAAACTGAAACACCTTGGTTCAAATTCCAAACCAGTGATGTTGGATTTACAGACAAGTGCGGGCAAACATTCACTTCAATTTTTAATTCCTACACGTACATAGAATCATAGAAAATAGGTGCAGGAGGAGGCCATTCGGCCCGTCGAGCCTGCACCGCCATTCATTGTGATCATGGCTGATTGTCTCCTATCAATAACCCGTGCCTGCCTTCTCCCCATATCCCTTGACTCCACTAGGCCCTAGAGCTCTATCTAACTCTCTCTTAAATCCATCCAGTGACTTGGCCTCCACTGCCCTCTGTGGCAGGGAATTCCATAAATTCACAACTCTCTGGGTGAAAACGTTTTTTCTCACCTCAGTCTTAAATGACCTCCCCTTTATTCTAAGACTGTGGCCCCTGGTTCTGGACTCGCCCAACATTGGGAACATTTTTCCTGCAACTAGCTTGTCCAGTCCTTTTATAATTGTATATGTTTCTATAAGAATCCCCCTCATCCTTCTAAACTCCAGTGAATACAAGCCTAGTCTTTTCAATCTTTCCTCATATGACAGTCCCGCCATCCCCGGGATTAATCTCTTGAACCTACGCTGCACTGCCTCAATCACAAGGATGTCCTTCCTCAAATTAGGAGACCAAAACTGTACACACTACTCCATATGTGGTCTCACCAGAGCCCTATACAACTGCAGAAGAACCTCTTTACTCCTATACTGAAATCTAGTTATGAAGGCCAACATTCCATTAGCTTTCTTCACTGCCTGCTGTACCTGTAAGCCAACTTTCAATGACCGGTGTACAAGGACACCCAGGTATCGCTGCACCTCCCCCTTACCTAACCTAACCCCATTGAGATAATAATCTGCCCCCTTGTTTTTGCCGCCAAAGTGGATAACCTCACATTTATCTATATTATACTGCATCTGCCACGCATCTAACATATCACTCGACCTGTCCAGGTCACCCTGCAACCTCCTAACATCCTCTTCACAGTTCACACTGTCACCCAACCTTGTGTCATCCGCAAACTTGCTAGTGTTGCTCCTCATTCCCTCTTCCAAATCATTAATATATATGGTAAACAGTTGCGGCTCCAACACCGAGCCTTGCGGCACTCCATTCGCCACTGCCTGCCATTCTGAAAAGGACCCGTTCACTTCAACTCTTTGCTTCCTGCCTGACAACCAATTTTCTATCCATCTCAACAACCTACCCGCAATACCATGTGCTCTAATTTTAGTCACCAGTCTCCCGTGCGGGACCTTAACAAAGGCTTTCTGACAGTCTAGATACACTACATCCACTGGCACCCCTTCATCCATTTTGCTTGTCGCATCCTCAAAAAATTCCAGAAGATTAGTCAAGCATAATTTCCCTTTCATAAATCGATGTTGACTTGTACTAATCATTTTACTGCTATCCAAATGCCCCATTATTAACTCTTTAACAATTAACTCCAGCATCTTTCCCATCAGGCTAACTGGTCTGAAATTCCACGTTTTCTCTCTCGCTCCTTTCTTGAAAAGTGGGATAACATTAGTTATCCTCCAATCCACAGGAACTGATCCTGAATCTATTGAACATTGGAAAATGATCACCAATGCGTCCACTATTTCTAGAGCCACCTCCCTGAGGACCCTGGGATGCAGACCATCAGGTCCAGGGGATTTATCATCCTTCAGTCCCATTAGCCTACCCAATACTATTTAACCATATAACCATATAACCATATAACAATTACAGCACGGAAACAGGCCATCTCGACCCTTCTAGTCCGTGCCGAACACATAATCTCCCCTAGTCCCATATACCTGCGCTCAGACCATAACCCTCCATTCCTTTCCCATCCATATAACTATCTAATTTATTTTTAAATGATAAAAACGAACCTGCCTCCACCACCTTCACTGGAAGCTCATTCCACACAGCTACCACTCTCTGAGTAAAGAAGTTCCCCCTCATGTTACCCCTAAACTTCAGTCCCTTAATTCTCAAGTCATGTCCCCTTGTTTGAATCTTCCCTACTCTCAGTGGGAAAAGCTTTTCTCGCCTAATTAAAATTTATTTCAGTTCCTCTACCCCCTTAGATCCTCTGTCCTCCAGTACAGCTGGGAGATTGTTTGTGTCTTCCTTAGTGAAGACAGATCCGAAGAACCTATTCAACTCTTCTGCTATTTCCTTGTTGCCCATAATAATTTCACCCGTGTCTGCCTTCAAGGGACCTACATTTGACTTTGCTACTCTTTTTCCCTTAACATATCTAATGAAGCTTTTACTGTCCTGCTTTATATTCCTGGCCAGCTTCCCCTCGTACTTCATCTTTTCAGCCCGTATTGCCTGTTTTGTTTCCTTCTGTTGTCCTATGAAAGTTTCCCAATCCTCTGGCTTCCGGCTACTCTTTGCTGTGTTATACATCTTTTCTTTCATTTTTATTCTATCCCTAACGTCTCTTGTCAGCCACGGTTGCCTCCTACTCCCCTTAGAATCTTTCTTCCTTTTTGGAATGAAATTATCCTGCGTCTTCCGGATTATGCCCAGAAATTCCTGCCATTGCTGTTCCATCGGCAGGCATGACCTGCGCAGTAATACACCAATATGGAGAAGCCTGCCGCACCGGGATCAGAGACGCTGGCAGGCGGGACCTACACAGCAACCTCCATTTAAAGCTCCGAATGGGAGCAGTTTGGAAGCGTGGAGCCGAAGCGGGTTGCTGCGTAGGTCCCGCCTGCCAGCGTCTCCGATCCCGGTATGGCTGTTGGCGAAATGGAGCAGCTTGGAGACGCTGGCAGGTAAGAATCCCTCGGCTATTTACAGACCCGGGCTCGGAGACGCTGGCAGCATGGGCTGTACAGTAACCTCCGCTAGCTCTGAAAAAGAGCAGGTTGGCGACCCGGGCTCAGGGATACAGGCAGGGTGGCCTGCACAGCAACCGACAAAAGCTCCAAAAAGGAGCAGCTTGTCGACCCCGGGCTCAGAGACGCTGGCAGAGTGGCCTGCACAGTAACCTCTGAAAGCTCCAAAATTGAGCAGTTTGTCGACCTCAGTTCAGGGAAGACCAACTCGGAACTGGCTGTTTAAAAGGGAATATATTGGCCAGGGAAGCACTGCCTCAACATCAAAGATTGAGGTTATCAGGCTGCTTACAAGAGTAAGGATAACTGAGTGAGTGCACTGCACTGGTACAGGCAGTTAAATTCAGATATTTGAAAGAGGCAGGGAGCTTGAGGATTCCCTCAACACATGCAAAAAACTTTCAGCTCACAGCTAAAATATAGTTTCCAGCACTCTGGAACTTAATTTGCCATCCTGTCGGGGATAGGCAAAGCAGTAAAGGCCGAACTGGCAGATAGCATTATTACCTGACTTGCAGGTTTGTGTTGTAAAAAATAAATAAATACAAAAATAAGAAGCCAAAGCTCCGAAAGAGAGTAGTTTGGCGACCCGAGTTTGGGGAAGACCAAGGCCAAAACAGCAAAATATGTCCAAAAGACAATACTAGGCAGGAAGGTACTGCCTCATCATCCATCAGGGATATCATCTGTCGGCTCTCAAAACTGGAAAACCTGATTAAGAGGTTGAGAGAAGGGAATGTGCTCCGCACTGGCGAGCGATACAGGTGTTCCAGTCAGATGTCTGCGGCAGCAATACTTGGTTCAGAGTTGCATTATGATATCTACCGCTCAGAGGAGGGGTGGTTTGAGGAGTATTACATGGTAAACTCTGACTGTGGGGAAGTCCACAGCAAACTCGAATTCCCTCAATAAATGGATGATATGCTTCAACTCAAGTCTAAAAAGGAGCTGCCGGCATTTGTAAGTAAATTTGCCATCCCCTCGGGGATAGGAGAACCGTTAGAGAAAGCACTGGCAAGTAGCGTTGGTTACTTGACTTCTCATCAGCTGAATGAGAAGAACATGCAGGACACTGCTGGAAAGTATGGTATTCCTGATAACTGCCAGACACTGGAGGTTCCGAAGGTTAATGCCACCATTTGGGGCAATCTGAATGGCAAAACAAAGTAAAAAGACTTAAAACTCCAGTGAGTTCGGAGATTTCTCACAAGAGGGATTCGGTCTTTGCAAGGTCGGTAGAGGGAACTCAGCTGTCTGATTTGCAGTAGACACCTCAGCACTTCTGTGTAATGCACCGTTTGGGCTCAATTGTGTTGTAAAGGATTTGTGCAAGGCAAGTAATGTGCAGTCTGCAAGTATCTCTTTGGAGAAGATTTGGGCAAGCAAGTAAAATTCAAGGCTGCGGTGGGTGTGGTAGACACTCTTTGTGGGTAAGACTCCCGGCTACCGGCGTGCATATCATCACTACCAAGCTAGCGGCACATACCGCTACACAAAGGTTGGTTGGAGCAACAGGCCTACACAATTAAAACCAAGCCAGAGGCCGTTTTTATAAGCAGGTTCACAGCGCTCACCATGGAGGCAGCGCACTCCACATACTCAGTATCGGTCCCCAGCAGGCCACGATGCCAGAGCCAAAGGGACAGAGTAAAATCTAGGGTCAGTTGACTCTATTGATCAACCGCCTAAGGCCATTTTGGTGGTGTCAGTCTCAGGGTTTGCTGGATCTTGGTGGGTGATGGTGAAATCACCTCTTGCCTACTATTTTATTGGCAGCCTTGGTGGTTTTTATAGCAAGCTCTTTCTTAAAAACTGCCTTGGTCAAACCTACAGCCGCTGTCTGTTTCGTCATGGACAGCAAAGCGACCAAGAGGTGCGGGCCGTTGAGGTATGCAATTATAAAGTTCATAAGTTCATAAATTATAGGATCAGAATTAGGCCATTTGGCCCATCAAGTCTACTCCGCCATTCAATCATGGCTGATCAATCTTTCGCTCCCAACCCCATTCTCCTGCCTTCTCCCCATAACCACTGACACCCGTACTAATCAAAAATCTATCTATCTCTGCCATAAAAATATCCATTGAGATTCAACTGATGCTGGGAAACTGCATGTTGGTGAAACTCAATGCCACTGATAAACTGATAAATCATTCCGGGAAATGATGAGCCTGATCCCTCAGTCACGAACCAACCTGCCAGGAGATGTATATATTTTAAGGACATTTTCCACATGCCCTGAATTGTGAGTCTCGACGATAATTACAGAGTCAGCTGCCTGATGACAATTGTCTGTCAGTGGTTGGGTGAAAGCTTTTGTACGAGTGACAACCTGCGTTTTTCAAAATATTTCCAGCATCAGTAATCTCTGCTGCAGTTCGCAGCAAACCGCAGGAAACAGTTTTAGGGAACATGTTCCCCTCGTAAAAACAGGCAAGTAGGGGCAGGAGCAGGCAACTGTTACCACAGGACCGCATGATACTGGAGCAGAATTAAGTCATTCGGCCCATCGAGTTTGCTCCGCCATTCGATCATGGCTGATCTATTTTTCCCCTCTCAACCCCATTCTCCTGCCTTCTCCGCATAAATTTTGACGTCCTTACTAATCAAGAACCTATCAATCTCCACTTGCTGCACCTCCAGTTCCTTGTTACAGCAACTTCCAAGGTTCAGTTAACCTTCCAATTATCTTTCTGTACGAAGATAAATAGATCAGAGACCCATCAACCTTTCCAGGAATTAACTCTGAGGAGAAAGATGACACGATGTAGCAATGTTACAAAATTTTGAGATTTTAAAAATCAAGTCTGCATTTTATCCCATCCGATAAAGCATAAAAAGAAGTTTAATTTGACACCTAATTCACTTTCATATCTTCAGTATTAAAAAAGTTATGGCCATTTTCATCCTCGGAAATTAGCACTATTGCTTTTCCATTGACTTAACACAAAAGCTGTGATCGAGGACAGTCAAAAGCCCATAACTTTCTTAAAAATTAAGAGAACTGAAATAAAATTTCAGTTATTATAGATTGCAGCATTCTGAAACAAATATGAAAATCTTACTTGGATGACCTGAAATTAAAGCATATAATTAGTTAGTTACTTAATTGTAGCTAATTACAACATTCAATTACTAGATCTAATAATAATAATAATAATAAATTTTATTTATGGGCGCCTTTCAAGAGTCTCAAGGACACCTTACAAAAATTTAGCAAGTAGAGGAAAAACCAAAACTGCGGAGGTTGGATTTGTGGATGGAGAGGAGGCCGGCTGATGTGGATCTGAGGGACCGTGAGGGTTGTTAGGGGGAGAGGAGGTCAGTGAGATATGGGGGGGCCAGATGGTGGAGGGCTTTGTAGGTGAGGACCAGGATTTTGTAGGTGATCCGGTGGGAGATGGGAAGCCAGTAAAGTTGTTTGAGGACTGGAGTGATGTGATGCCAGGATTTGGTGTGGGTGATGAGTCGGGCGGCTGCGTTCTGGACCATCTAAACATCTATCCATTTCTTAAGAAAAGATTAAAATTTTTAAATAGCCTAAGTGTCCAAATAACATTCACACAAGAATTCAGAATATAACATGATTTTTAAATCTCATTGTCATGAATTTATAGGTAATGGAATGAATGGAATATAGGCCAAATGGAAGGAATGTAGTGTTTAATTCCCGTAAATTAATGGCCATTAAATCATCTCGCGAGTGAGATTTTGTGGAACGCGATCGATTGGAAGGTTGTGGTTTGTGGTGAATTTAAACCCCATATCGGCAGGAAAAACACTGCCGGTTCGAATGGGGCCTAAATCACCTTTTCGCAACGTAAAATTTGGATTAAGGTAATCCTAAGATTAGCTGTTCCGTACGGGAGATCCGTCCCCGTTGTCGGCGTTGACGGCATTAGAGCGGATTATTATTTTACTCCAGCGCTGAAATTGTCCCGCGCTTTAAAAATTTTTTTCACAGAACGGCAGTCGGAACAATTCTTGAGCTAGCAGCCCGAGAAAATATATATTGGACAGGGAGGAGAAAACCGCATTTTAACCCCCCCCCTCCCCCCTCAAAGGTGCCAAAGTCGCGCACACGGCCAGTGGCAGAACTGCAGCGCCGCTGATGATAAGTTTTGTAACATACCTACACGATGTTCTTTTTGAAAGGTCCTTGTTATTTGCACTTTTTAAAAATCAGTTAAAAATACTGAACATGCTCAAATTAATGTGTTGGATGGGCAACGAGTTGACAAGAGGTGTTTGATCATTTTCTGAAAAAGGGTCCGGACCTGAGACGTCATCTATCCATGTTCTCCAGGGATGTTGCCTAACCCCCTGAGTTACTCCAGCACTTTGTGTCTTTATCTGTTTCCATCAGTCGCATGAGATGTGCTGACGATATTCAAGTCGGAGGTAGATTGAGACCGTTCAAAAACAGGTGGGGACAGATAACCTCTGATCCTTTCAGCTTACTAATCACAAATGGTTATAAGGTTGAGTTTCTAGCTGATCAATTTCCTCCGCGGCAAGTAAAGCCAAGACTCCCGTACATACGGACTAAAGAGGAAACTATGGCTATCCATGTTTAAATAGAAAAACTACACAAATAGGGTGTGATGGAGCAGTCTGCTCAACAACAAGAGGGTATATTATTAATATCTTCTCAAGGTTGAAGAATAGCGGAGGAAACTGAATCTTTCTAGGATTTAGCTAGGCTGAACACGTGCTTGGAATATACCCATTTTTAGATGGATATTTTTCATTCAGCAAAATATCTGATACAGATTATGAGGCATTATGGCCTCAATCGATCTCGAAGATGCATACTATTCAGTACCAATACACGAGAGCCACACGATATCTGTAGGTTATTTGGCAAGGCCAGTTGTGGCGATTTTTAGGCTCTACCTAAGGGGTTGAGTTCAGCGCTAGGCTATTTACAAAGATTCTAAAGCCAACGTTGCCCTACTTAGATCTAAAGGGCATATTATAGTGGGATTTTAGATGACATGCTCATTGTAGGGAAGAGATCATGTGTCACAGAGTTAGCTGTTTCAGCAACAAAGGCAATCCTAGAATATCTAGGGTTTGATATTCATCCAGGGAAGTCCATACTGGAGCCGACAAAATCAATTACATATCTAGGTTTTGTTATAAACTCTGCAGATATGTCTGTGACCCTACACGCAGATAAGAAACAGAATATTGTAGAGGCATGCACAAATATTGGAAGATGCCTCCAAAGATAATTCAAGACAATTCTCTGCCTCAGTGGGCGGTGGAGGCGGGTTCTCTGGATGCTTTCAAGAGAGAGTTAGATAGGGCTCTTAAAAATAGCGGAGTCCGGTGATATGGGGAGAAGGCAGGAACGGGGTACTGATTGGGGATGATCAGCCATGATCACATTGAATGGCGGTGCTGGCTCAAAGGGCTGAATGGCCTACTCCTGCACCCATTGTCTATAAGACGAGGTAACATGAATTATAGTAGCACCAAATTGGCCTATTCAACCATTGTAAATAGGTCTGCTGAAAGAAGCTTCTATATTTGCTCAGAGATACGAGCACTGGTTAGTTCAACCTAAAGGGCCTGTCCCAAGAGCATGCGACCTGCATGCGGCAAGCGCGACCAAACCGGAAGCAGAGGCCGCACGGAGGTCGAGTGATCCCCGTACAGGGCCGGTCCCACCAGCATGCGACCAGCATGCGGCGGGCGCGACCAAACCAGAAGCAGGGGCCTCACGGAGGTCGAGTGAGTGACGTGAAGTTCGAGCGAAGTTCGCATGTGACGTACGGCGTCAAGACGCTGCATCCAGCGTCGAGACGCTTCGTATGCCCGTCGAGGCGGCTGCGGGCCGGCAGGCCATTGCCGCGCGGAATTTTTTAACACGGCCACTTTTTCGGAGCCCCGCGCGATGACGGGACCAGCTCCGCACAACTCCATACGGCTCCGACGATCGAAGTGGCACCGGCCCCGCGAGGCCGTACGACTCAAGCAACCACGTTAGGTCGCGCTTGCCGCATGGAGTCGCATGCTCATGGGACAGTCCCTTTACACTCATGCATTTATCACTGCGTGGCTGTATGGAAAAGGTTTGTGAAGAGACACATGTGAGCTACTTTTAAACAGAAGTAGCAGAGGTTTGGGGGGGATAATAAAACAAGGAAAATAGTTTTGTGAAGATGTACAACTGAACTACTTTAAGGCAGAAGTAGCAGATGTTTGGAATTGCTTTCAGTTTCGTTTTTTGAGAAGCGTCTAAGTTATAGCGCTATTAACACTGCTCACAATGCTTTATCATTGTATCTAGTGCTTGGGCTGGGACAACAAACTATTGGCACTCATCCATTGGTGTCAACATTCATGAAAGGTGTCTTTAATATGAACCCTCCGAGGCCTAGATATAATGAGGTGTGGAATGTGAAAGTAGTTTTAAGTTTGTTTCGCAACCTGGCACCAGCTGCATCGTTGACGTTGGAACAGCTCACTCATAAATCAGTGATGCTTATGGCACTTATTTCAGCGCAAAGAGCTCAGTCTTTGCACTAACTCCATCTGGATAATTCTGCTATAACTGACAAGAAAGTGGTATTTATGTGGATGATCTGATAAAGCAGAGCAGACCAGGCGCGGTGGAGTACAAGTTAGATCTGGCAGCATACCCACCGGATCAGAGATTGTGTGTTGTTATTTATGTGAAGAAGTACATTGAGGTTACTAAAAACCTTCAAGATGAGGAAAAAGCTTTCTTCATAAGTTATAAAAAGCCACACAAGAGAGTGTCGGTGCAGACTATTTTGAGATGGATAAAGTGTACGCTGTTGAAAGCGGGAGTGAATACTGATATTTTCAAGTCTCACTCTACCAGGGCTGCAGCCACATCGGCAGCAAATAGAATGGAGGCTCCTCTTGATCACATTCTTGCAACAGCAGGATGGTCAGATGAACGCACGTTTCGGAAGTTTTATAATAAACCGATTAACAGATCTGGACAATTTGCAGATAGAATTCTGGGTTGTGTTAATTAAGACATCGTCCAACCCCGATGTAATGGGACTTTGGTTCTGTTAAGGGCGATATACATGTATGTAAAATTAGCATCATGTTTGAATGGCCTATGTTTTTTCTTTCAACCATTTATGGTTTATCTGTGTAGTGTGTTCACATACAGATTGGTTTACTGCATGAAACCACAGAGCTTTGAAGGCTTCACGTAGTCTCATCACGAGACTTCGATATAAAATAGAAAGATTAAACGAGAATAAACTTACCGTTTAAAGTTTGATCTTTATTTTATGAAAAGTTGGAGTGAGAGACTACGTGCCCTCTACTCCCAACCTGAATCTCATAAAGATCATTCAGTAAGTCAAGGGTTATTAATCTTACTATAGTTTAATTTGGTGCAAGTGGTCTGTGGTTTCATACAGTTGCTTTGAAGTTTGACGCGCATGCGGGCTGGCGGGTTCTTCGTGTAGTCTCTCACTCCAACGTCCCATAAAATAAAGATCAAACTTCAAACGGTAAGTTCTCGTTTAATCTTTCTATTTTTGCCCTTAGTTGGATAACACACATCTTCAGTCATTGTGTGGGGTGGGAGATTGCAACCTTCACGTGGTCCACCCTGTTTCGACGAATACAATCAACCTGGCGTGCACAAATAAATAAGATCAAATAGAACAAGTTGTCCTACAACTTTAGGCTGTGCACGCCATACGCAAGAAGAAGAAGTCATTGTGTTTTACATCTATATGGCTGTTTTTTAACCCCTTCAGTCTGAAGGCCTCGACCCGAAACATCCCCCATTCTTTCTCTCCAGAGATGCTGCCTGTGCCGCTGAGCTATTCCAGCTTTTTGTGTCTATTTTCAGTTTAAACCAAAATCTGCAGTTCCTTCCTACACTCTTTGTTAAGCGAAACAGGTCCTATTCTCAGAATATTATTCACCTCAACTAAGTATTTTCTTCACCTCCTTGCTACAGAGAATACAATCCCAGTTATCAAATCTTTCTTCAAAGTGAAAAGAAAATTCTAGACCTGCCAACATCTTCATAAATCGCCCCTGAATCCTCTCCAGATCAATTGCACCCTTTCTACAATGTGCCATTGTCTTACAGCATGGAAACAGGCCCTTCATCCCAACTTTAGATAAAGTTAGCCTCTAATTTCTATTGAAGTGATTGAAGTGAGGGTGTGTGAAGATGTGTGAGTGTGCAACAGTGTGTGTGAGGGTGTGTATGAGGGTGTGTGTGAGAGAGTGTGTGTGAGTGTGTTTGAGGGTAGTGTGTATGAGGGTGTGTGTGAGAGAGTGTGTGTGTGTATGAGGGTGATTGTCTATTTTAACACTGAGCACTCAGGAGGTATAGTGCGCTCTGCGTAGGATCAATCCACGCAAGGCTGCAGGCCCGGATGGAGTCCAGGGAAGGGTACTAAAGGACTGTGCTGTACAGCTGGCGGAGGTATTCACGAGAATCTTCAATCTATCTCTATCTCTGGCAACGGTCCCCAAGTGCCTGAAAAGAGCCACCATAGTGCCGGTGCCGAAAAAGTCCAAAGTCACCAACCTGAACGACTACCGCCCGGTTGCCCTAACTCCAATCCCAATGAAGTGCTTCGAAAGGCTGGTCCTCTCCCATATCAAATCCAGCATCCCTGCCTCACTGGACTCTCATCAATTTGCATACAGGGCAAATAGATCAACAGAGGATGCCATCTCTCTGGCTCTTCACACTGTCCTGACTCACCTGGACAGACAGGGCACGTACGTGAGGATGCTCTTCATTGACTATAGCTCTGCATTCAATACGGTCATCCCCACCAAGCTCACCACCAAACTCCACCAGCTAGGCCTCAGCTCGCCGATATGCGATTGGATCCTGAACTTTCTGACGGAGCGACCGCAGGCAGTGAGACTGGGCCCGCACCTGTCCTCCACTATCACCCTGAGCACCGGCACACCACAGGGCTGTGTACTAAGCCCCATGCTCTACTCCCTCTTTACTCACGACTGTGTTCCTGCATTCGACACCAACACCATCGTGAAGTTTGCAGACGACACAACAGTGATTGGGCTGATCACCAACGGTGATGAAACAAAATACAGGGCGGAGGTGCAGAACCTGGCGGACTGGTGCACACGTAACAACTTGTCACTAAACACCTCCAAGACCAAGGAGCTGATTATTGACTTCAGGAGGTCCCATAATGGAGAATACGCCCCAATCTCCATTTACGGGGAAAGTGTGGAGAGAGTGTCCAGCTTTAAGTTTCTGGGCACTCACATTTCAGAGGACCTCACATGGTCCACCAACACCGCTGCGCTGGTCAAGAAGGCACAACAACGACTGTTCTTCCTGAGGACATTAAAAAAGACTGGTCTGCTCCAACAGCTGCTGACAACGTTTTACCGCTGCACCACAGAGAGCATATTAACGTATGGCATCTCTGTGTGGTATCTCAGCTGCACGGAGGCGGAGAGGATAGCTCTTCAGCGCATCGTCCACAGAGCGCAGAGGATCATTGGGACAGAGCTACCAGCCTTGGAGGGCATCTACCACACACGGTGCCTCAGGAAGGCCGTCAGCATCCATAAAGACTCATCACACCCCTGTAACGGTCTGTTCGAACTACTTCCCTCTGGCAGACGTTACAAGGCCTTCTACGCCCGAACCTCCAGACTCAGAAACAGCTTTATTCCAAGAGCTATAGCGGCTCTGAGCCAGCCCTGCTGAGTGCCCCCCACCCCCCCTGGACTGTCTCCCTCGGATGGCCACGACACACAGCTTATTTATTTATTTTACTTTTCTTTTTCATCGGTTGGAGCTGCATACTAAATCTCGTTGCACTGACGTGCAATGACAATAAAAGATATTATTATTATTATTATTATTATTATTGTGAGGATGTGTGTGAGTGTGTGAGAGTATGTGTCAGTGGGAGTGTGTATCAGTTTTTGTGAAGGTGTGTGTGAGGGTGTGTGATAGTGTGTGTTAGTAAGTATAAGAGTGTGTATCAGTGTGTGAGAGTGTGTAAGAGTGTGTGTGAGGGTGTGTATGTGTGATGGTGTGTTAGTGTGAGAATGTGTGTGCGTGTGTGTAAGTGTTTGTGAGAGTGTGTGTGACGCTATGTGTGAAGATGTGTGTGAGATTGTGTGTGTGAGAGGGTGTGCCTGTATGTGTGAGGGTGTGAGAGAATATGTGAGGGTGTGTGCCAGGGTGTGTGTAAGGGTGTGTCAGTGAAACGGCGCCAACACCCAGAGTGAGAAGAAATTCGGAGACTTAGCGACGTCTGGGGAGCGTTCCCCCCTCCAAACCCTCCCCCACCCCTCCCCAGGAATGCGGGCCAGCCCAGGTGCTCTGTGTCCAGCTGGGGTCCGGGGGAGGTGAGGGTTAATGACCCGGGGGTCGGGCATCGGAGGGAAGCCTTAGCCTGAGATTCATCCCCGCGACTCCGGAAGCGGCACCGACGCCCCCACTCTCCCGGTCCGCTCCGCCGGGCTGTGGCTAGAACTTCATGGGGTGTGGGCAGAGCGGCCGATGGACGCAGAGCCGCCGGAGGTGAGGGTGGGAGGTGTGAGCGGTGCCTCATAGGTCGGTGCTGGGACCACCGCCGTGTCTCACCTATCACACCATCTGCATGGGAATGTGTAGTTTAGTTTAGACTCTAAACTAAACTATTTTTTTCCCAAATCATCCCACGGACCGGATTGGACCCCTTCGCGGGCCGGTAGTTTGACACCCCTGCTTTAAACCAATGCCCTCTAGTTCTTGAATCACATATCCCGGGAAAAATACTATGCATTCATCTTATATATTCCCCTCATGGTTTTTACTCACCTCTAAAACAATTATTCCTATATTTTGAATTTACAGCACCTGCAGATTTTGGTTCCATGAATGTCAAATGGAATAATAAATACTGCAGTTACATTGCCATTTAAATAGCGTGCGATGGGCTTAAGACAATCAAATTGCTCGTTCTTTATGGGAAACCCGCCGACAGAAAACTATTCTCATTGGTGTTCAAGAAGGAACTGCAGATGCTGGAAGATCGAAGGTACACAAAATGCTGGAGAAACTCAGCGGGTGCAGCAGCATCTATGGAGCGAAGGAAATAGGCGACGTTTCGGGCCAAAACCCTTTTTCAGACGTCTCATTATTCTCATTGGTGAGTGTGGAGATCTGGAAGCCTTAGGCGAATTGAATTGTTCGTGACTTTCTTTCTTTTTTTCTTTATTTATTTGAGCGCGAGACATTCTGTGATCAGCGTGAGAATTGCGTGAAATGCGTGAGTCTCACGCTCAGTGCGTGAGTTGGCAGCCCTGAAAGAGGGGCGGCGGGGAGAGGGGAGATGGGGAGGGGGGAGATGGTGAGGGTGGAGAAGTGTGGGGGGAGATGTGTGAGGGGAGGGGGAGATGGGGAGAGGCTAGATGGGGAGATGGAGATGGAGAGGAGATGGAAGGGGATTTGGAGGGAAAATGGAGATGAGGCAGGAGGTGGTGGATGGCGACCCCTCCCCCTTCCTCCCTCTTGACCAAAGACGGACACAAGATGCTGGAGTAACTCAGCGGGACAGGCAGCGTCTCTGGAGAGAAGGAATGAGCGATGTTTCAGGTGGGGAACCTTCCCGCCATCTTGTCCACCTGCCCCGCTGCGAGGCGGGCCGGAGCGCGCAGGCGCGGTGCGGAGCGGAGCGGGGCGGAAGTGATGGTCGAGCCGGCCGTTGCGGGGCGGGGCGCCGGAAGCGTCTGCAGCGTCGGCGGGGGGCGGGGGCGGGGGTTGGGCTCGCGCAGGCGCGGTGCGGAGCGGGGCGGAAGTGATGGTCGAGCCGGCCGTTGCGGGGCGTTGCGTTGCGGGGCGGGGCGCCGAAGCGCCTGCAGCGTCGGCGGGGGGCGGGGGCGGGGGTTGGGCTCGCGCAGGCGCGGTGCGGAGCGGGGCGGGGCGCCGGAAGCGTCTGCAGCGTCGGCGGGGGACGGGGGCGGGGGGCGGGGGTTGGGGGTTGGGCTCGCGCAGGCGCGGTGCGGGCCGAGCCGGCGGAGCGTGGATCAAAGATCTTTGGACGTGGGTCGGCGCCATGTACCGGGTGGAGGAACGCGGGCTGAGCAACACCACCTCTTACCGCCTCTACCTCAGTGAGTGCCCGCCTGGCAGGGGGAACACGGAGCGGGAGGGGGGGAAGAGAGCGGCATAGAAGGTGGATGGAGGAGAGGGTCGAGGGTGGATGGAAAGGAGGGAGGTGGTAGAAAGGAAGGTGGAGGTGAGGAGGGATAGAGGGGAGGATGACGTGGAGGAGGAGGAGGAGGAGGAGAGGGTGGAGGTGAGGTTGGAGGGGGTAGGGATGGTTGTAGAAGGGGGTGGAGGAGGTAGAGTGGAGGATAGTATCGCCTCAGCGCAGAGGGAGAAGAGGTGGGAAGAGACTGGAGACCTAAGACTTTTGCCTCCATCACAGTGAGGAGATGTTGGGTGGACTCACTGTGGTGGATGTTAATATGTGTTTATTGTTGTTTTTTATTGTATTTTATTGTATGTATGACTGCTTCAATTTCGTTCAGACTTCGGTCTGAATGACATTAAAGGTTATCTTATCTTATCTTATCTTATAGATGGGGAGGTGGAGGAGGTAGAGTGGAGGGGGAGAGGGGAGGGTAGAAGGGAGGGTGGAGGACGTAGAGGAGAAATCATGGATGAGGTAGAGGGTAAAGCGTGGAGGAGGTAGAGGGGAAAGCGTGGAGGAGGTAGAGGGGAAAGCGTGGAGGAGGTAGAGGGGAAAGCGTGGAGGAGGTAGAGGGGAAAGCGTGGAGGAGAGCAATGGAGGAAGGATTGGAGGAGGGGAGGGGGAAGAGGAGATGGGATGGTGTGGAGGATAGGAGTTGGGGAGGGAATAAATGGGAGGTTGCAGAAGAAGGATGTGGGTAAAGGAGAGAGGTGGGGGTGGTGAGCAGACTGGGGTGGAGGGATGGGTAGTGGATTGGCGGGTATGAGTGGGGGACTAGAGGGGGTGTGCTGGGTTTGAGGGTGGTGGTGGAGGCGAGGGGGAAAGAGGAGGGGAGGGGTACCAGGTTTTAGAGGAAGCGGGGCGGGCGGGGAAGGGAGAGGAGACGGATGTGAGAAGGAAGGGGGGGAAATGGATGAGGGAGACGGGAAACGAGTGTGAATTTGAGGAAAGAGGAAGGAGTCTGGCCGGGGGGGGAGGGGGGGGGAGATAATTGGTGGCTGGAAAGAGGTGAGAGGCTGAATTGAGGAAAGAGAAAGCACTAGTTGGAGGGAGAGAGGGTGGGGAGGTTTGTAGGAAACCGGTTGGGTGATCTATCGGGCAGAGCGACAGGTTTTGTTAGAGATTAAGAAGGGTGGAGTTGGTAGTCGTTGTGAGGGTGGTGCGTGCTTGGTTTTGGAGATTTCATCGTACTTGTATCTGATTGTTGTCTTTTGCAGGGAATTCCCAGGGTCAGATCCTGTCTCCTTTCCATGACATCCCACTTTGGGCTTCAGAGTCACAGGTAATAAAATGACATCTCTTGCTCCATCCATCCACATCCTTTGCTCAGCATCTCTGGGGAGAGTCCTGGACCAGAGGGCACAGTCTCAGAATAAAAGGACGTACCTTTAGAAAGGAGATGAGGAGGAATTTCTTCGGTCAGAGGGTAGCGAAGCAGTGGAGTTCATTGCCACAGACAGCTGTGGAGGCCAAGTCAATGGATATTTTTAAGGCAGAGATTGACGGGTTTATGTTTAGTTTAGAGATACAGTGTGGAAACAGGCCTTTCGGCCCACCGAGTCCGCACCGACCAGCGATCCCCACACATCAACACTATCCTACTACTAGGGACAATTTAAGCATACGCCAATTTGCCTACATACCTGTACGTCTTTGGAGTGGGAGGAAACCAAAGATCTCGGAGAAAATCCTCAAGGTCACAGAGAGAACGTACAGGCAGCACCCATAGTCAGGATCGAACCCGGGTCTCCAGTTCTTGATGGGCTGAAAGGCCTAATTCTGATCCTAGAACATGAACTTATGTATGAGCAAAGCTTGAAGGTTTCCCTAACTGAATGAGTAGTCTCACATTCTCAACACCTTTCATTCCTCACCCTCCTACCCGCTGGCCCAGTGAGGCAGACGCTACAGAAGCTTGAATGCGGCTCAGGAACACCTCAGGAATCAGTACCCCATTCCTGCTTTCTCTCCATGACCCTTGATTCCGTAAAATGAAGCTTTGTACTATACCTGGGTACATGTAATAATGGGGCGGTGCAGCGGCGTAGCAGTAGAGATCAGGGTTCGATCCTAACTACAGGTGCCATCTCTTTGGAGTTGAATGAATGAAACTGTATCATGGCACGTGACATGTCACCATGAAATTCTTTGTTTTTGCGTGCCACACACAACGTGGGCAAAGAGTTGCCATGTAGAGAGCACCGACAAAGCCACAAAGTGTTTGGACGTTCTCTCTGACCAGGTGAGTTTGCTCCGGGTGCTCCGGTTTCCTCCCGCACTCCAAAGACGTGCACGATTGTAAGCTAATTGGTTTCCGCCTCGTATATCTAAACTAAACCAAACATCTTGAGATCAGATGTAGTTTTACGATGCAAGTGCGTATCCTCGTGACATAGAAAACACAGAAAAATAAGTGCCAGAGTAGGCCATTTGGCCCTTCAAGTCGGCACAGGCAGCCATTCAATATGATCATGGCTGATCATCCAAAATCACTACCCTGTTCCTGCTTTTTCCCCATATCCCTTGATTCCTTTAGCCCTTAGAGCTAAATATAAATCTCTTGAAAACATCCAGTGAATTGGCCTCCACTGCCTTCTGTGGCAGAGAATTCCGCAGATTCACAACTCTGGGTGAAGAAGTTTTGCCTCATCTCAGACCTAAATAGCCTACCCCTTATTCTTAAACATGGGGAACATTTTTCCTGCATCTAGCCTGTCCAATCCTTTAGGAAGTTGATACGTTTCCACAAGAAATGTAGAAGGTCATTCAGCCTGTGCTGGGTCGCTGAGCAATCCCATTCCGTGCTTCATTCACCTTACACTTTTCTCCCTCGTGTGCCCATTAGTACCATCTGATTTTTTTCTTTCCCCACCAGACACTTCCAGCAGCATAATCTAGCCCTGTAACAAACCTTCCATCGTGCCTCCGGGATGCGAGAAGAAACCTGAGCACGCGGGTAAACCCGTGCAGTCACTGGAAAAGTGGGGTAAACTCCACAGATGGGGGCTGGAGGCCAGAATTGAACCTCTATTTTGTTCCTGTCCCCGATTTGTTACATCCAACTTGTATAAAGATTCGTAAACCGGACTGCAAAGGCTTGAGTGCTGAGGATTGAGTGCTGGAGTAGCTCAGCGGGTCAGGCAGCATCTCCGGAGAACGTTTAGATTAGTTTATAGTTGCGTTTACCGAGGTACAGTGAAAAGCTTTTTTGTTGCGTGCCAACCAGTCAGCGGATAAACAGTAGCTGAGCACAATTGTGCCATCCACAGTTTACAGATACATGATAAAGGAAATCACATTTAGTGCAAGATAAAGTGCAATGAAAGATAGTTTGAAGGATAATAAGGCAGATAATAGGTCAAGACTACTTGGGATAGGAAAGATTTAGAGGGATACGGGCCAAAAGTGAGCATGTGAGACTAGTATAGATGGGGAATCTTGGTCGACAGGAACAAATTAGGTCGAAGGGTTTGTTTCCATAGATAGACATAAAATGCTGCAGTAACCCTGCAGGTGATAATAATAATAATAATACAATTTACTGTCATTGTAAATATATACAACAAAATTTCAGGCGCACTGCCCGAGCGGAACTCTAACGTATCAGATAAATAATAACGAATAACAAAACGGCAAGAAAACGTCGTCATAATGGGCAATATTTCAGTGTAGTGTTGTGGCAGTACAAAATATTGGCTCTGGGGGCTGTGTGTTCAGTTCAGAGTGGTGATGGCCTTGGGGTAGAAACTGTTTGTTAATCTTGTGGTGTGTGATTTGATGGACCTGTAACGCTTTCCTTAGAGCAAAAGGGCAAACAAGTGATGTGCGGGTTGAGATGAGTCCTTTAGGATGTGTGATGCCTTCCGCAGGCAACGAGAGCTATCGATCTCTTCCAGGGCAGGCAGGTGTGTGTTGGTGATCTTCTGGGCTGTGTTGATGACTCTCTGCAGAGTCGTCTTGTCATCCGTAGAACTGTTGCTATACCATACCAGGATGCCATGTGTCAGGACACTCTTTATGGAGCAACGGTAGAATGACAGCATCTCTGGAGAAAAGGAATAGGCGACGTTTTGGGTCGAGACCCAAAATGTTTCCTTCCTGTTTGAGCCTATATGGCTGTTTTGCTTCAAGTGTTAGTGAATTAACACAGAGTAAAGTCCGGTTAAAGATTGTCTAAAGGTCTCCAATGTAGTGGGTAGTAGCTCAGGACTGCTCTCCCATCTTGTTGGCAGGATGGTTGGTAATGACGTTTTGGGTCTGGACCCTTCTTCAGCTTGAGTCGACAAGTGCTGTTATAATCTGCAACCCTTAAATATGGTTTCATTTGCAGACATTTTGCAATCGTGTTGCTTCCCAGCTAAAGGCGTTGCTTTGATAGTTCATTGCATAGTTACTTCATAGCTAATCTTAAAGAAATAGTACCATTCATTTATTGCTGTGATTACTCTGACCTTTGGTACCTGTTTAAGTATGTGTATGTGTCAGCAGGCAAAATGGTGGGTCTCTAATAAATTGTGTTCGCTAATACTTAACTGTGAATTCCCCTGCAGAATGTGTTTAACATGGTTGTTGAAGTTCCTCGTTGGACCAATGCCAAGATGGAGGTAATTCTACATTTTTGTCCATTAATATGTCATTTGGTTTTTAAATAACTTGCCATTTGTTCTCATTTCAAGCTATTCTTTAACACTCTAAAGTTGTATTGAGTGTGTTACAGGTCCACCACTGATTTTCCGGCCCCCTTGGTTCCAGAGCTTTGCCATTTATTATCCGTCTTGCCGGGCCAACAGAGGGGGGCCGAGATACAGACCCGCAATGTCGGCGATGGGAACGGATCTGCCGGCTCTGGCCGGGCCGTAGTTCCAGAGCCCCGGCCACAGCTGGCAAATTCGAACCGCCGAACAGCGCTGAAGTTCGGATGAGGTCGATATCGGCAGCCTCACCCGGCCTAGGCGCCACGTTTTCAGGGGAACTTCCCGGAAAGGTGGAGGGGGGGTCCAGATTAAATGAGGTGCTGAACCACCAGTAGCCGGAACATCGGTAGTGGACCTATATTGACATAGGAACTGAAGACTAGTGCAGCACATAAATAGACCCTTGGGCCCAACTCTTCAATGCAAACTAAGATATCCATCTATGCTAGTCCCATTTGCCTGCATTTGGACCCTATTCCATTAAGCCATTCCTATCTATGTAAATATCTATCCAAATATCTTGAACGTTGTAATTCTACATGTCTCAACCACTTCTTCTGGCTCGTGCCATACAATCACCACCCTCTTTGTGAAGAAGCTGGCCCACAGGTTCTCAATAATTTGTTCTCTACTCACCAGAAGCAGGTTTTAAATCAGCATCTGCTTTAGCTTTTTGCTTCTCCTCCCTGGGCAAAAGATGGTGGACCTCATTATATTTGAACCTCGTAATGTTATACAAATGATACACACACACAATGCTGGGGTAATTTAGCAAAGTATTACAATATCTAGGCCCAAGCCTTTAATGAAGTAGGAGGGAACTGCAGCTGCTGGTTTAAACTGAAGATAGACAAAAAATGCTGGAGTAACTCAGCGAGACAGACAGCATCAACAAGACAGCGGGACAGACAGACAACAGAGAAGGAATGGATGAAGTTTCAGGTCGGGACCCTCGTTCAGACTGAGTACAAAGTGTCTAGACGTAGTCCACTGAGACAATGTACACGAGTCGCTCGGCATTGGCGGCATTTTCAAATTCCAAATTTCTATGTGCAGCTGACCATAAAAGCTAGTTGATGGGTAAATGTAAAAAGGAACTGCAGATGCTGGTATCGACTGAAGATAGACACAAAATGATGGAGTAACTCAGCGGGTCAGGCAGCATCTCCGGAGAAAAATGGACAGGTGACATTTCGGGATGGGACCCTTGTTCAGACTGATTGTAGCTGGGGGGGGGGGGGGGGGGGGGGAGCTGGAATTGAGGGGGGAAAAACAGCAAATTGCTGGATACTTGCATGCCTTAAAATGGTGTCTGGGTTCTGATGGTTGAAGTTGTCTTTCACCGCCTTCTGTTTGATAAATTCATACGTGATAGAAGCAGAATTAGGCCATTCGGCTCATCAAGTCTGCTCCGCCATTCAATCATGGCTGATCTAGCTTCCCCTCTCAACCCCACTCTCCTGCCTTCTCCTCATAACCTGTGACATCCATACCAGTCAAGAATCTATGTATCCCTGATGTAGATGAAGTTTAGCTTTTCCTCAACGTCATTTTCCCCACATGGCTTCATAATCTAAGTTAATTTCTTGATTTGACATCTGGGATTAATGGTTTACACAGAAATGCTCCTCACATATTACAGCAGGGAGGTTGTGGTTTAGGATTACACAGAAATGCTCTTCACATATTACAGCAGGGAGGTTGTGGTTTAGGAGAGGGGAGGATCTGTTGGTCTATGATTAGTTTCGGAGAAAACTAATGGGAGCGTGTAGGAAGGAACTGCAGATGCTGGTTTAAACCGAAGATAGACACAAAAAGCTGGAGTAACTCAGCGGGGCAGATAGCATCTCTGGAGAGAAGGAATGGGTGACGTTTCGGGTCGAGACCCTCCTTCAGATGGAAAGTCACAGGAAAGGGAAACGAGAGATATAGACGATGACGTAGAGAGATAAAGAACAATGAATGAAAGATATGCAAAAAAGTAAGGACGATAAAGGAAACAGGCCTTTTTTAGCTGTTGGGTGTAAACGAGAAGCTGGTGCGATTCGGGTGGGGGAGCGATGGAGAAGGAGGGAATGCAGGGGTTACTTGAAGGTAGAGAAAACAATATTCATACCTCTAAGCTGCCCAAGCGAAATACGAGGTGCTGTTCCTCCAATTAGCGTTTAGCCTCACTCTGATAACGGAGGAGACCCAGGACAGAAAGGTCAGCGTGGGAATGGGAGGGAATTAAAGTGTCTAGCAACCAGGAGATCAGGTATGTCTAGGCGGACTGAGCAAAAGTGTTTATCGAAACGATTGTCCAGTCTATGTTTGGCCTCACCGATGCATAAGACTCCACATCCTGAGCAACGAATACAGTAGACGAGGTTAGAGGATTTGCAAGTGAACTTCAGCCTCAGGCTGGAATGTCCAGGCAGCCAGCCAACCGTGATTGCTGGTGTTTGCTATTGTTTCTGATTGTAAAGTCGCTTGCCAAAGGCAAGCCAACCAATCCCCAACGAACTGCTTGCCAATGAAGCTGAACCCTGGCCAAACAGTCGGCACGGTGGCGCAGCGGCCTGCCTTACAGCGCCAGAGACCCGGGTTCAATCCTGACTACGGGTACTGTCTACGGAGTTTGTATGTTCACCCCGTGACCCGCTTGGTTTTTCCCGGGGTCCTCCGGTTCCCTCCCACACTCCAAAGACGTACAGGTCTGTAAGTTAATTGGCTTTTCTAAGGATTGTAAATCGTCCCTCGTGTAGGGGGGATTGCTGATGGGCGGGCCGAAGGGCCTGTTTCCACCGCTGTACCTCTAATCTAAATAAACTAAAGTGTGATATCCTGACCCTTGCATTGGCAGGTGGCTCTATTACTAGTGAAACTGGATCCTTGCCAGGCCAGAGAGTCCTGCCTGGGGTGGGAGAGTCTAGTGGGAAAGTCCAGGACCAGAGGAATAAAAGGGTGTGCCTTTAGAAGGGAGGAGAGGAAGAATTTATTTATGTGTACGATGGAACTGCAGATGCTGGTAAAAAACCGGCACAAAAAACTGGAGTAACTCAGCGGGCCAGGCAGCATCTCTGGAGACTAAAGAAGGGTCTCGACACAAAACGTCACTCATTCCTTCTCTCTAGAGATGCTGCCTGCCCCCCTGAGTTACTCCAGTCTTTTGTGTCTATCTTAGGTTTAAACCAACAAATCAACAGTTCCTTCCTACATGCGCGCGTGTGTGAGTGTGTGAAGATATATACATGTGTGTGTTTATACACACACACACCGCAAAGACAAAAATATTGTCTTTTTTAAATCTATTTATGTTTCCAGAGATGCTGTCTGACCCGCTGAGTTACTCCAGCACTTTGTGTTCTTTTGTGTATTAGTCAGCATCTGCACTCCATGGTTTCTCCATATAGAGTGCATGGCATTGAGATGGAACAGGTAGGTTTAAAGCAGATTTACGAGGTATTTTTTGTTTGTTGCCATGGCAAGCTGCGATGCGAGGTGAATACAATAGAATGCTCTCCGTGGTGCTTCTGTGTTAATTGGTGACCGTCTCTGGGGACGTGCCGGATTTCCCTCGTGTCTAGTGCCTGCTGTTAACCGGCACGTCAGCTGCCGTTGCTGGCGTCGGACAACGGACAATGTTTCTTCACCAAACTTCTGTTTTCAGATTGCAACAATGGAACCCTTGAATCCCATTAAGCAAGACATTAAAAAGGGGAACCTGCGATTTGTGGCAAATATTTTCCCTTATAAGGGATATATTTGGAATTACGGTGCCCTGCCGCAGGTGAGTGCGATTAAATTGTTCTTGCACGTGCAAATAGCTACATTTGACTTGATTCAGATGAGTCAGCTCTTCACTTTGATGTAGGTACTGCAATGGTTTAGTCATACAGCGTGGAAAAACATGCCCTTCAGCCCAACTTGCCCACGCCGAACCACATGCCCTACCCATCTATATTATATGTTCCACCTGCCTGCATTTGGCCATATCCCTCGAAACCTGTCCTATCCTTATATCTGTTCCAATGTTTTAGAAACATAGAAAAATAGGTGCAGGAGTTAATTGGCTTGGTATGAATGTGAAATTGTCCCTAGTGTGTGTGTGGATTGTGTTAGTGTGCGGGGATCGCTGGTCGGCGCGGACTTGGTGGGCCGAAGGGCCTGTTTTTGTGCTGTATCTCTAAACTAAATGTGCAAATTCCACCCAGACAGCACCCAGGGTCAGGATCAAACTCGGGTCTCTGGCAATTTGAGACAGCAGCTGAAAGGGGTGGGAAAATATTGCTATCTTAAAAATGTATAACATCCATGTAAATACTGATACGATTGTGCCCGTGTTACATTCTCGTTTATTGGTGATATCCTATTACCACTTGAAATGCATTTCCTCGCTTCCGTTATTGTTCCTATTATTAGAGGTTTTGATTTTTAGATAGGAACTCTGAGGCAAAGTGCTAAGTTGGGGAAAGGCTGATTACAACAGTGTAAGGCCGGAGCTGGTGAGGGTCACTTGGCGGCCACTGTTATTGGATCAGTCTTCATCTGACGTGGGAGTCATTTAAAGGCCAGTAGGTTAGAAGTCAGGCCCAGCATCTTCGGGTGAGGGACAAGGGGACAAGTAATAGCTTTTTAGTTTATCTCCGTGTCGAGATGCAGCGCAGCAACAGGCCCTTCGGCCCACCGAGTCCGTGTCGACCAGAGATCCCCCTACACTAGCACTATCCTAAACACACTAGGAACAATTTAGAATTTTACCAAGCCAATTAGCCAACAAACAGATATACGTCTTTGGAGTGCGGGAGGAAAACCAGAGCTCCCGGAGAAAACCCATGCAGTCACGGGGAGAACATGCAAACTCCGCACAGTCAGCACCCGTAGTCAGGCTTGAATCTGGGTCACGTTCCAAAGACGTGCAGGCTTGCAGTTTAATTGGCTTCTATAAAATGTGCCTCGTGTGTGGGATAGAACTAGTGTATGGTGATCGTAGTCAGGGTGGACTCGGTGGGCCGAAGGGTATGTTTTCACACCATATCTTTAATACTAAAACTAAAACTAATTTATGTGTCTTGGTTTGAGTTGAGTTTATTGTCAAGTGTGCCAAGGTACAGTGAACCTTTGTTGCGTGTTATCCAGTCAGTGAAAAGACAACACATGATTACATTCGACCCATCCACAGTGTACAGAGATACGTGATAACGGGAATAACATGAATAACGTTTAGTGCAAGACAAAGCTGGTAAAGTCCGATCAAAAATAGTCCGAGGGTCTCCAATGAGGTGGATAGTAGTTCAGGACCGCACTCTAGTTGTGGTCAATCCAGTCCATCATCGGCTCTGACCTTCCTTCCATCGAGGGGATTTATCGCAGTCGCTGCCTCAAAAAGGCTGGCAGTATCATCAAAGACCCACAACATCCTGGCCACACACTCACCTCCCTGCTACCTTCAGGTAGAAGGTACAGGAGCCTGAGACTGCAACAACCGGGTTCAGGAATAGCTATTTCCCCACAGCCATCAGGCTATTAAACCTGGCTCGGACAAAACTGATTATTAATAACCAATTATCTGTTATTTGCACTATCATTTTATTTATTCATGTGTGTATATATTTATATTATAGTATATGGACACACTGATCTGTTTTGTAGTAAATGCCTACTATGTTCTGTGTGCTGAAGCAAAGCAAGAATTTCATTGGCCTATCAGGGACACATGACAATAAACTCAGTTGAACTTGAACTTGAACTTGAACTTGGTGAATACTGTAGACTGAATAGTTAAACCAGTACTTTCCCTGTAACTCCTGCTTTGCTTTTCTCTCTCCAGACATGGGAAGACCCCAAGCACACCGATGAATTGACTGGATATGTTGGAGACAATGATCCTATTGATGTCTGTGAAATCGGAACCAAAGTATGGCAGCTTTCAGCTGGTGTTTAGAAAATATCTTCTGTTAAAATGTGCATGAAGGAAGATAGACACAAGATGCTGGAGGAACTCAGTGGGACAGGCAGCATTTCTGGGGATAGGAAGGGTCACCCATTCCTTCTCTCCAGAAATGCTGCCTATCCCGCTGAGTTACTCCACCATTTTGAGTCTACCTTCTGTTAAAATATGTGTGAAGGGACAGTTACCTGTGAAGTCTTTTACCTCTATTCGGTTCAGTCACTTGAAGGTCGTCACTTGCAACTTACTGTTCCAAGTGTATCCCTGACTATCCTCGAACATTACAGTTTAGTTTAGAGATACAGTGTCGACACAACACCTTCGGCCCACCGGGTTCGCGTCTTAACCAACCTGATCGCCCGGTTGCTCAGCACTTCAACACCCCCTCCCATTCCCAATCTGACCTTTCTGTCTTGGGCCTCCGCCATTGCCAGAGTCAGGCCCAGCGCAAATTGGAGGAACAGCACCTCATATTTTGCTTGGGTAGTTTACCCCAACATTGACCTCTAATTTCAGATAGCCCTTGCTTTCTCCCTCCCACCTTCCCAGTTCTCCCACCAGTCCTACTGTCTCCGCCTACTTCCTTTCTTTTTCCCGTCTGAAGAAGGGTCTTGACCCGAAACGTCACCTATTCCTTCGCTCCATAGATGCTGCCTCACCCGCTGAGTTTCTCCAGCATATTTTGTCTACCTTCGATTTTCCCAGCATCTGCAGTTCTTTCTTAAACGCACCACAGCCTGGGATGCGAGTGCAGGCGCCAGGATAAATAAAGTGAGTGTGAAGGTTTGGCAAATCAGACATTCCACAAGATGTCTTCCTCCAGCAAAGTCTGACTCTTCAGAGGAATGGGAGAAATAGATTGGGTAACCGCTTTAGTCTTTTGCCCAGTAGGGGAATCTAGAGCCATTGGTCATACGTTTAAGGTGAGGTGAGGGGATGGGAGGGAGAGATTGCCCATAATTTTAAACACCCTTATGGGCCTCTCCCGCTTAGGCGATTTCTTTTAGGCGACTGCCAGCGGCTAGGACAATGGAATTCACCAAAGTCAGCACCAGCGACAACCTACGTCACCTGGCGACAACCTACGTTAACCTGGCAACAATCTACAACAGCACCTATGACTGTTGTCTGTTTGTCTTTTTGCACAAAGTCCGCGAGCATTGCCACTTTTAATTTCACTGCACATCTCGTATGTGTATGTGACGAATAAACTTGACTTGACAACCTATGACAGCCCAAATTAACCATATAACCATATAACAATTACAGCACGGAAACAGGCCATCTCGGCCCTACAAGTCCGCGCCGAACAATTTTTTTTTTCCCTTAGTCCCACCTGCCTGCACTCATACCATAACCCTCCATTCCCTTCTCATCCATATGCCTATCCAATTTATTCTTAAATGATACCAACGAACCTGCTGCCACCACTTCCACTGGAAGCTCATTCCACACCGCTACCACTCTCTGAGTAAAGTAGTTCCCCCTCATGTTACCCCTAAACTTCTGTCCCTTAATTCTGAAGTCATGTCCTCTGGTTTGAATCTTCCCTATTCTCAAAGGGAAAAGCTTGATCACATCAACTCTGTCTATCCCTCTCATCATTTTAAAGACCTCTATCAAGTCCCCCCTTAACCTTCTGCGCTCCAGAGAATAAAGACCTAACTTATTCAACCTATCTCTGTAACTTAGTTAAATTGTTGGCACTGTATCCGAATAATTTTCAACGTGTTGACATTTTTTTCGGCTGTCGCCTAAAAAGATCGCCTAAGTGGGACAGGCCCATTACTAATAAAGAATTTGTCAATCTCTGCTTTAAAAATACCCAATGACTTGGCCTCAACAGCCATCTGTGGAAATGAATTCCACAGATTCACCACTCTCTGGCTCAAAGAACAATTCCTCCTCATCCCCTTTTTCTAAAAGAATGTCCTTTTATTCCAAGGCTGTGCCCTCTGGTCCTGGGCTCTCCCACGAGTGGAAACATCCTCTCCACATCCACTCCATCCCAGCCTCTCTTTTGAGATTTGCTTGTCTTGACAGTGAAAGGTCGGCTCCTAGACACAGCCTGGGACGATTGAATGCTTTTGGTTTTGTTCCATTTGTTTGTTCTCAGGTGTGCACAAGAGGTGAGGTGATCCAGGTTAAAGTTCTGGGGACTCTGGCTTTGATTGATGAAGGTGAAACCGACTGGAAAATTATTGCCATTGATATCAAAGATCCTGAGGCAGATCAATTTAATAGTAAGTTCACGCGGGCTTTTACCTGCCTAACTCATGCACTCCTGGTGGGCGACGCGGTAGAGTTGCTGCCTCACAGCGCCAGAGACCCGGGTTCTTTACCATCTCTGCCACGGAAGGCAGTGGAGCCCAATTCACTGGGTGTATTCAAGAGAGAGTTAGATTTAGCTCTTGGGGCTAACGAAATCAAGGGATATGGGGAGAAAGCAGGAACGGGGTACAGATTCTGGATGATCAGCCATGGGCATATTGAATGGGGTTGCTGGCTCAAAGGGCCGAATGGCCTACTCCTGCACCTACTTTTCTGTTCGATCCTGACCTCGGCTGCTGTCTGTATGTCCGTTCTCCCTGTGACTGCGTGGGTTTTCTCCGGGTGCTCTGGTTTCCTCCCACACTCCAAAAGACTGCAGGTTTGCAGGTTAATTGGCTTCAGTAAAATGATAAATTATCCCTAGTGTGTGTAGGAGGATAGTGTAAGTGTGCGGGGTGATTGCTGGACTCGGTGGGCCGAAGGACCTGTTTCCACGCTGTAACTCCAAAGTCCTAAAGTCCCAGAGCCAGCACATCCTTCCTCAGATATGGCGCCCATAATTGCTCGCAATACTCCAAATACGGCCTTATCAGCGCCTTATAGAGCCTCAGCATTACATCCCTGTTTTTGTATTCCACTCCTCTTGAAATAATTGCCAGCATTGAGTTTGCTTTCTTTCCTACCAATTCCACTTGCAAGTTGGCTTTTTGGGAATCCTGCACCAGCACTTCCAAGTCCATTTGCACCTCCGATTTCTGGATTCTCTTCCCATTTATAAAATAGTCTTCGTCACGGTTGTTCACAGTGATGGGGATCATTGGTTATCTTTACGTTAGGAGACGTTAAATCTTTTATTTTAAACTTTGATGATGGTGCCACCCAGAGAAAGATCCAAATTACCGCACTTTTTGATTTTTCGCAACCAGATATCGATGATGTGGAAAGGCTGAAACCGGGATATCTTGCCGCCTCCGTTGACTGGTTCAAACGATACAAGTTGCCTGATGGTAAACCTGAAAACCAGTTTGCGTTCAACGCCGAATTCAAGGACAAGGTATTGTGGCTTCTGGTTCTCTACGCTGTTTTAAGGTAGTGCAGATTCTTCTTGTCCTTGGACTCGATTTCCAATCCATGCCCATCCTCCTACTCTCCTCGCATATATATGAGGGACCGGCGCGGTGGCGCAGCAGTAGAGTTGTCTTACAGCCCATGCAGCGCCGGAGACCCGGGTTCGATCCTGACTATGGGTGCTTGTCTGTATGGAGTTTGTACGTTCTCCCTGTGACCACGTGGGTTTTCACCGAGAGTTTTGGTTTCCACCCACACTCCAAAGATGTTCAGGTTTGCAGGTTAATTGGCTTGGTGTATGTGTAAAAAATAGTCCCGAGTGTGTGTAGGATAGTGTTAATGTGTGGGGATCGCAGGTCGGCGAGGACTCGGTGTGCCGAAGGGCCTGTTTCCACGCTGTATCTCTAAACTGAATATGTCCTGATCCATTTTACTTCTGTCTCATCATGACACAGAGGCGCAGCGGTAGAGTTGCTGCCTCACAGCGCCAGACACCAGGGTTCGATCCTGACTACGGGTGCTCTCTGTACGGAGTTTATTCATTCTCCCTGTGGGATTTCTCCGGATGCTCCGGTTTCCTTCCATATTCCAAAACGTCCAGGTTTGTAGGTTAATTGACTTCTGTAAGGATTGTAAATTATCCCTAGTGTGTCGGATATTGTTAGTGGACGGGGATCGCAGTGTGGCATGGACTCGGTGCACTGAGGGGCCTGTTTCCATGCTCTAAACTAAACTAAAGTTATACATGATTGATTACAATCAAGCCATCCACAGTGTACAGATACTGGATGAAGGGAATAACGTTTAGTACATAAAGTCCAGCAGAGTCCGATAAAAGATAGACCGAGGGTCTTCAATGAGGTAGATAGTAGCTCAGGGCCGACCGTTCTCTAGGATGGTTCAGTTGCCTGAAAACAACTGGGAAGAAACTCCCTGAATCTGGAGGTGTGTTTTCACACTTCTGTACCTTTTGCCTGAAAGGAGAGGGGAGAAGAGGGAGTGACCAGGGTGAGACTTGTCGTTGGTTGTGCTGGTGGCCTTGCCGAGGCAGCGTGAAGTGTTGTTTTTGATCCCACTGTGATATGTCTAACTGCTATAGACTTTGGCCTGTTTACGGAGTTTGCACGTTCTGCCTGTGACTGCCTGGGATTTCCCCTGGTGCTCCGGTCCCTCCCACATCCCAAACACGTGTAGATTTATAGGTTAATTGGCTTAAGTCCCTGGAGTGTGTGGGATAGAACGAGTGTACGGGTGATTGTTGATCGGCGTGGACTCTTCAGAGAAATACCGACTTTAGAGATGCAGCACGGACGCGGGCCCTTCGGCCCATTGAGTCCGTACCGACCATCATCCGACACACTAGGGACAAATTACATTGTTACAGAAACCAATGATACTTTTAGATAAGCTCATGCATATGCAGGAAGCAGAGGGATATGGATTATGCACAGGCTGGTAAGAGTTGGTCTTGTCGTCGTGTTTGGCATGGACTTTGTGGGCCGAAGGGCCTGTTCCTGTGCTGTAGGAAGGAACTGCAGATGCTGGCTTAAACTGAAGATAGACTCAGAATGCTGCAGTAACTCAGCGGGACAGGCAGCTTCTCTGGGGAGACGGAATGGGTGATTCACAACCCTCTGTGTGAAAAAGTTTTTCCTCGTCTTCGTTCTAATTGGCTTACCCCTTATTCTTAAACTGTGGCCTCTGGTTCTGGACTCCCCCAACAGCGGGAACATGTTTCCTGCCTCTAGCGTGTCCAAACCCTTAATAATCTTGTATGTTTCAATATGATCCCCTCTGATCCTTCTAAATTCCAGTGTATACAAGCCCAGCTGCTCTATTCTATCAACATATGACTGTCCCGCCATCCCGCTTTCTTCAGTGCAGCAGGCAGTGAAGAAAGCGAATGGTATGTTAGCATTCATAGCAAAAGGATTTGAGTATAGGAGCAGGGAGGTTCTGCTGCAGCCGTACAGGGTCTTGGTGAGACCACACCTGGAATATTGCATACAGTTTTGGTCTCCTAATCTGAGGAAAGACATTCTTGCCATATAGGGAGTACAGAGAAGGTTCACCAGACTGATTCCTGGGATGTCAGGACTTTCATATGAAGAAAGACTGGATAGACTCGTCTTGTACTCGTTAGAATTTAAAAGATTGAGGTGGGATCTTATAGAAACTTACAAAATTCTTAAGGGGTTGGACAGGCTAGATGCAGGAAGATTGTTCCCGATGTTGGGGAAGTCCAGAACAAGGGGTCACAGTTTAAGGATAAGGGGGAAATCTTTTAGGACCGAGATGAGGAAAACACTTTTCACACAGAGAGTGGTGAATCTCTGGAATTCTCTGCCACAGAAGGTTGTTGAGGCTAGTTCATTGGCTATATTTAAGAGGGAGTTAGATGTGGCCCTTGTGGCCGAATGGCCTACTCCTGCACCTATTTTCTATGTTTCTAACATATGACAGTCCCGCCATCCCGGTAATTAACCTTGTGAACCCACGCTACACTCCCTCAATAGCAAGGCAAGGCAAGTTTATTTGTATAGCACGTTTCAACAACAATAATTCAAAGTGCTTTACATAAAACATTATAAGCATTGGAAAGAAACACATATGAAATGACATTTAGATGTAAAACGATTATTAGATTATTCAGATAAAATAATTACAAAATTAAAAGCAATCAAATAACATATTTAAAATAGAATAAAACCAGGAATCGAAGTTACAGTGCAATATAGGTAATTAATAAATTGTATTGTTTACTGAAAGGCAGCGGCAAACAGAAAAGTCTTCAGTCTAGATTTAAAAGAGCTGAGAGCTGCAGCAGACCTGCAGTTTTCTGGGAGTTTGTTCCAGATATGTGGTGCATAAAAACTAAATGCTGCCTCTCCATGTTTAGTTCTGACTCTGGGGACACAGAGCAGACCTGTCTCAGACGATCTGAGAGGTCTGGGTGGTTCGTAGCTAAGCAGAAGATCAGAAATGTATTTTGGCCTTAAACCATTCAGTGCTTTGTAAACCAACAGTAGTATTTTGAAATCAATTCTTTGAAAGACAGGAAGCCAGTGTAAAGACCTCAGACTGGAGTAATGTGATCTACTTTTTTGGTCTTAGTGAGGACTCGAGCAGCAGCGTTCTGAATTAACTGCAGCTGTCTGATCGACTTTTTAGGGAGACCTGTAAAGACACTGTTACAGTAGTCGAGCCTGCTGAAGATAAATGCATAGACAAGTTTTTCCAAATCCTGCTGAGACATAAGTCCTTTAATCCTTGATATATTCTTTAGGTGATAGTAGGCTGACTTTATGACTGTTTTTATGTGGCTGTTGAAGTTCAGGTCTGAGTCCATGACTACTCCTAAGTTTCTGGCAAGAATGTCTTTCCTCAAATTCCCGCAACAATCCCCCACTCTGTACGTACCCTCATGAGCTGTCTGCTCGACAAGCGGCCTGTGGGTTGATTGCCATTGGAATTACTAGTTGAGCAGGTGCGTTGAAGTTTATTAACACAGTTAATGAAATAGTTTAAGAAACAGTTAGACGGGTACATTGATAGGACACGTTTGGAGGGATATGGACCAAACGCAGGCAGGTGGGACTAAAGTAGCTGGGACATGTGTGGGCGAGTTGGGCCAAAGGGCCTGTTTCCACCCTCTATCACCCTGACTCTAACACACAATGTCTTTGCTTTCAGGACTTTGCCATGAAGGTGATCAAAAGCACACATGCTTTTTGGAAAGCTCTGATAATGAAACAATCCCCAACTAAAGGAATCAACTGGTAAGTGTTACAATGACTGATGAAATGGAGATAACACAGGCTAATCTAAAGGGAATATTACACTTTGTTGTCATGCATGATCTTAACGTGACCTGTTGTTAATTGTTGTTTGGACAACTTATGTGGGGACAGATTGAAGAGTCTGTGCACTGGCTGTGAAAGGGTTGAATCTTTTGTGTTGGAAATGGGTATTCTGTGTTTGCCATCAACATCTGTCAAGAGTGTCGCAGCGTTAGAGTCGCTACCTCACAGCGCCAGAGACCCGGGTTTGATCCTGACTACGCGTGCTGTCTGTACGGAGTTTATACATTCGCCCTGTGACCAAGTGGGTTTTCTCCGGATGCTCCGGTTTCCTCCCACATTCCAAAAACGTGCAGGTTTGTAGGTTAATTGGCTTCTGCAGGAATTGTAAATTCTCCCTAGTGTGTCGAATAGTGTTAGTGTGCGGGGATGGCAGTGTGGCACTGTCTCGGTGCACTGAAGGGCCTGTTTCCCTGCTCTAAACTAAACTAAAATTATACATGATTGATTACAATGTACAGATACTGGATGAAGGGAATAACGTTTAGTACATAAAGTCCAGTAGAGTCCGATAAAAGATAGACCGAGAGTCTTCAATGAGGTAGATAGTAGCTCAGAACCGATCGCTCTCTAGTTGGTGCGAGGAATGTTCAGTTGCCTGATAACAACTGGGAAGAAACTGTCCCTGAATCTGGAGGTGTGCATTTTCACACTTCTGTACCTTTTGCCTGAGAGGAGAGGGAAGAAGAGGGAGTGACCAGGGTGAGACTTGTCGTTGGTTATGCTGGCGGCCTTGCCGAGGCAGCGTGAAGTGTTGTTTTTGACCCCACTGTGATATGTCTAACTGCCCTAGCCTTTGGCCTGTTTACCAAACGTTCATTTCTTTTCACAGTACAAACACCACCGTGTCTGGCAGCCCGTCCCTGTGCTCTGAACCTGATGCTGCTACTCTTTTGAATAAAGTGAGTACACTGATCAAAAGGATACCCATTTCAACAGCAATCGTTTGCTGTTTGGTCTCGGATGCGAGCTGGTGACGTGTGCCTTGTAAATGCTACTATGTGGTCTCTAGAAGCAAAGAACCGCCGATGCTGGTTGATACCAACAATAGACACAACGTGGTGGAGTAACACTGCGGGTCAGGCAGCGTCTCTGGAGAAAAAGGATGGGTGACATTTTGAGTTGGGACCCTTTTTCAGAGCTGGTGACGTTTCAGTTGGGACACTTCTTCAGACTTGAGGGTCCTTACCCGAATCATCGTCCATCCCCTTTTCTACAGAAACTTTGTCCGGCCTCACAGAGTTACTTCAGCACTTTGTGTCTATTTGTGGTTTCTAGTGTATGTTAGTTGTGTCATACATTTGAAATACCTTCATCTACCTAGAGCATAACAGGAAACAGACAATTGTCTGATATTTGGACACGTTCACAAATTATAGGAGTAGAATTAGGCCATTCGGCCCATCGAGTCTACTCTGCCATTCAATCATAGCTGATCTCTGCTTTCTAATCCCACTTTCCTGCCTTCTCCCCATAACCCTTGACACCCGTTCTAATCAAGAATTTGTCCATCTCTGCCTTAAAAATATCCACTGACTTGGCTGATGTCTGTGTATGGAACGATTTGCAGGAGGAGGTAGTTGAGGCAGGTACTATAACAACATTTAAAAGATGTTTGGACAGGGACATGGATAGGAAAGGTTTAGAGGGAAATGTAATGGAAATGTCCTGAAGGCATTTCTGTTTTATCGTGAAGAGGTGCAGGATGTCCTACGATGTATGAAGGGAGATAAATCTCCCAAGCATATCAGGTATCGTGTATCAGATTTATGTACAAAATCATGAGAGGAATAGATTAGGTAGACTATTATAGACTAGGTCGAGTCTCTTGCCCAGTGAAGGGGAATCACGAACCAGAGGACATAGGTTTACAGTGGGGGGGGGAGATTTAATAGGAATCTGGAAGGTTACTGTTTTACACAACGGGTGGTGGGTGTGTGGAGCAAGCAGCTGGAGGAGGTAGTTGGGGCTGGGACTGTTGCAACGTTTAAGAAACATTTAGATAGGTAGACACAAAAAGCTGGAGTAACTCAGCGGGACAGGCAACATCTCTGGAGAGAAGGAATGGGTGACGTTTCTTCTGACTTCATTCTGAAGAAGGGTCTCGTCCCGTAAACGTCACCCATTCCTTAAGTCCAGAGATGCTGCCTGGCCCGCTGAGTTACGGTCTGTGAAACCGTGTGACCAAGGAGATGCGGCAAGACTGGAAGATGTCTCTAGGTGAAGAAGGGATACAAAGTAAAACCTGGGATTATAAACTCTGACTCCACCCACTGACTCTTCCAATACTTAGCCTTATTTCCCAGAATTAGGTTTGGGGAGATTTGAAATACAAAATCCATGGTATTTTTAATGAGAAATTTTAAATTGCAGGGTTAGTGAACCTGTATGAAAATAAGTATTTGTCAAGACAGCAAGTGGAAAGGAGGTGGGGTGCGAGTATGGTTATATATGCTGCTGCAACAAGGTTCATGGAACCAAATTTAATAACGTTCACAGGAGAACTGAATAATGGATAGAAGGTAGACACAAAATGCTGGAGTAAGTCAGCGGGACAGGCAGCAATGGTGGCCAATTAGGAAAAGGGGAGATGCAACGAGACCTGGGTGTCATGGTGCACCAGTCATTGAAAGTAGGCATGCAGGTGCAGCAGGCAGTGAAGAAAGCGAATGTTATGTTAGCATTCATAGCAAAAGGATTTGAGTATAGGAGCAGGGAGATTCTACTGCAGTTGTACAGGGTCTTGGTGAGACCACACCTGGAGTATTGCGTACAGTTTTGGTCTCCAAATCTGAGGAAGGACATTATTGCCATAGAGGGAGTGCAGAGAAGGTTCACCAGACTGATTCCTGGGATGTCAGGACTTTCATATGAAGAAAGACTGGATAGACTCGGCTTGTACTCGCTAGAATTTAGGAGATTGAGGGGGGGATCTTATAGAAACTTACAAAAATCTTAAGGGGTTGGACAGGCTAGATGCAGGAAGATTGTTCCCGATGTTGGGGAAGTCCAGGACAAGGGGTCACAGCTTAAGGATAGAGGGGAAATCCTTTAGGACTGAGATGAGAAAAACACTTTTCATACAGAGAGTGGTGAATCTCTGGAACTCTCTGCCACAGAAGGGAGTTGAGGCCAGTTCATTGGCTATATTTAAGAGGGAGTTAGATGTGGCCCTTGTGGCTAAAGGGATCAGGGGTATGGAGAGAAGGCAGGTACAGGATACTGAGTTGGATGATCAGCCATGATCATATTGAATGGCGGTGCAGGCTCGAAGGGCCGAATGGCCTACTCCTGCACCTATTTTCTATGTTTCTGTTTCTATCTCTGGAGAAAAGAAATGGGTGACGTTTCAGTTCGAGACCCTTCTTCAGTCTGAAGAATTGAAACATCACCCATTCCTTCTCTCCAGGGATGCTGCCTGTCTTTCTCAGTTACTCCAGCATTTTGTGTCTATCTTCGATTTAAACCAGCATCTGCAGTTCTTTCCGACACATGAAAATGTATAGGACAGGTTTAGAGGGATATGGGCCAAATGCAGGCAGGTGAGACTAGTGTAGATGGGATATGTTGGTCAGCAATGGGGCAATTTTGGCCGAAGGGCCACATTTTATTTTTTTTAAGTTTCCGCTTCCGGCGCTGAGCCAGCCAACAGTCCATCGTCCGTTTCATATAGTTTGTGGGTTGTTTTTTTAATTGATCTGTTGGCAGATCAATTTCCCTCTCTGGATAAATAAAGTTCTATCGTACCGTATAAAAAAGAATCTTGGATTCGGGTGGAAGAATGTGGGAATCTGATGAAAGGGTCCCGGCTCAAAACGTCACCCATCCTTTTCCTCCAGAGATGCTGCCTGACCCGCTGAGTTCCTCCAGCCGTTTGGGCCTAACTGTGGGAGTAATTCTGATGGCTAGTTCTTTCAAAGACCAAGCTCCTTCTTCTTCTTGCGTATGGCATGCACAGCCTAAAGTTGTAGGACATGCCGGGTTGATTGCATTCGTCGAAACAGGGCGGACCAGGTGAAGGTTGCAGCCAAGCTCCTGTTATTGCTTTTGTTCCATTTGATGTTACGGTTAAAATTAAAACATTTCTAAACTTTTGTCTATTTTTGTGCAGTTGCCAGAATTTGGAATGGGCGACTCGACGGCAGCAAATCGTGAGTGGTTTCTGGACTCTCTCGTTGTTCCGTTAGTCAGTGGCACCTCCCCAGCACTTTTACTGAACTCTTTTATAATACTCGATTATAACTAAGAGATGGGATCATCTGGATTATGTACCATTTCCACAGTTCTCCCGTGGCGAATTCATTGTGCAATCTAATTGCATTGGACAATAAAGACCAAATGTCCATGCCAGGTATAGCTCACTTGGCAGGTCAAGAATAGGCTGGGTCACTGTGACAGCACAGTGGCACAGAGGTACAGTTGCTGCTTTACAGGGCCAGAGACCCAGGTTCGATCCTGTACGGAGTTTACAACTGCGACATGCGTGGGTTTTCTCCGGGTGCTCCGGTTTCCTCCCACACTCCAAAGAGGCACGGGTTTGTAGATGAATTGGCTTGGGTAAAATTGATTGTCCCTCGTGTGTGGAGGTGTAGGATAATGTCAGTGTGCGGGGATTGCTGGTCGGCGTGGACTCAGTTAGCCAAAGGGCCTGTTTCCGTGCTGTGTCTGCAAACTAAACTAACAAAAATGGATTTACATCACTTCAAAAGACACAGCGTTGTCTGTGGCAAGCGAAGCTGTTAAAAATTCAGTTCTAGTGCAATTGAAACCGGCTACCATATCACGGTTGATAAATTACTGTTAAAGTCTGTTCAGAACATAGTATTTTTGGTTAATTTCCAGTATTTTGCCCTTATATTTTCTGTAATATTACCCATGTCTGCAAGATGTCTTTTCATTGTGTTAGTACAGTTAGACCTCGTCAGAAATAAAAAGTAACGGAAATTCCCCTACTCTGGGCAAGAGACTGTGCGTATACTCGATCTATTTCTCTCATGATTTTTACATGATCACCCCTCATCCTCATGAGTTCCAAGGAAGAGTCCCGGCCTACTCAACCTCTCCCTGTAGCTCAGGCCCAATACATGCCCCTCGTGAACCAAAGCGCCTACAATACATTAAACATGGTTTTGGTGGATTGATCCCAGTATTGTAGTTGTCATAAGGTCGTATGTGATGGGAGCAACATCATGGCCCATCTACTCTGCCATTCAATCATGGCTGATCTCTCTCTCCCTCCTGACCCCATTCTCCTGCCTTCTCCCCACAACCCCAGACACCCGTACTAATCAAGAATCTATCTATCTCTGCCTTAAAAATATCCACTGACTTGGCCTCCACAGCCTTTTGTGGCAATGAATTCCAGATTCACCACCCTCTGACTAAAGAAATTCCTCCTCATCTTCCTATAGGAATTCTGAGGCTATGACCTCTAGTCCTAGACACTAGTGGAAACATCCTCTCCACATCCACTCTATCCAAACCTTTCACTATTCGGTACATTTCAATGAGGTTTGCCCCTCATCCTTCTAAAGTCCAGCGAGTAAAGGCCCAGTGCTGTCAAACACTCATCATATGTTAACCCACTAATTCCTGGGATCATTCTTGTAAACCTCCTCTGGACCCTCTTCAGAGCCAGCACATCCTTCCTCAGATATGGTGCCCAAAATTGCTCACCATATTCCACAAATGCGGCCAGACCCTCGTCTTTTTGAACCTCAGCTCTATGTTGTACTGGACCAGCTTGGCCAGAAGCCAGTTGCAAAATACAGTCTTCAGCTTGTTGCCTAGATAATGTTTTGTTTAGTTTGGAGATACAGTGCAGAAACAGGCCATACGGCCCCCCGAATCCGCACCGACTAGCGTTCCCCTCACATCGACACTATCCTGCACACACTGGGGACAATTTTACATTTATACCAAGCCACTTAGCCTACAAACCTAGTCAAGTGGTCAAACTGACTTGCGGCCGACCACTAAGTTATGGGGGAGTCCACTGTGGACTTTCTCCAAGGCAGACCCAGCCTGAAGCCCCATCCCCTGCACTACGTGGACAGACCTTGCTAAGTCTTCCTCGGCGTGGTTTCGTAACGCGTTTTTGACACGAGGAGCAACATTTGCACGTGCGTTTATTTGCCGTTTGTGTTTCTCCCTGCAGTGGACCTGTGGTGGTACGGGAAGAAGAATTGAGCGAGGTACTTGGTCTTGGCTGTTGTCGTCCAAATTCTTGCTGCTTCTCGGTTCAAAAAAAGGGATAAGCGAAGACTACTACTTAATGTACATCTGTGAAGAGTAGAATATACTTTGGATAATTATAAAGTGTGGCTCCCAATAAATAAATGTTCACTCTTGCTCAGTTTGTTCAATTTGATATTAATCAAGGTCCATGGTGGATTATGGTCAAGCTGTTACAATTACTCTCAAGTATGAACCTGCTAATCTCTTGGCAGAGCTCAGTAAAATGTCTATTTTGGGAACCTTCTGTTGTTGATGTGGGGCCTGTCCCTTGCAGATGTCAAATGTGATTATACTGGTTTGTGAGTGCTGACAATCCAGCTAGCTGACACACCAGCTAGTTAAAATTCCCTGGTTTATTTTGGCTTTTTTTTTAAAACAGAGGTTCTGGTGAGCTCCTGCAACACTGCATCCCTGGGTATTAGTCAATTATAACTAACGGTAACCTCGGTTCGATCCTGACTACGGTAGCTGTCTGTACGGAGTTTGTACGTTCTCACCGTGACGTCTGGTCTCCACACATGTCCCAAAGACGTACAGGTTTGTAGGTAAATTGGCTTGGGTAAGAATTGTAAATTGTCCCTAGTGTGTAGGGTAGTGAGTGTACGGGGCAAAAATTGCTTGCTAGTCGGTGCAGACTTGGTGGGCCTAAGGGCCTGTCTCCATGCTGTACCTGTAAAACTAAAAATCACGGTTAAGAGGCTCTTTCCAATGTGGAACTGACATGAAAAGGGGTCCTGACCCAAAACGCCACCTATCTCTCTTCGCCAGAGATGCTTCCTGACCTGTGCTACTGCAGCACTGTTTTATTTTGTAACCTATAAAGATACATTTAGAACACCTCAAATACTTAGAGATGAGCATGATCCTCATACACCCAGTGTGTGGAAATACCAGCATCTGCAAATTCCAGACAATCATTATCACTTCCCGATCAACCACCCACCAAGACACAAATATTGACCCTGCACTAACTTCCTGCTTCTTTCACCATCTGGCCTTCTGAGGGTCATGAGGATTAGACTATAAACTGGCTGGTCGGTGCGGACTCAGTGGACCGAAGGACCCGTTTCCGTGCTGCATCTCTAAACTGTACGCCACAGTAACGGGCCCACAATGTTTGTGCCGAACATGATGCTAAATCAATCTCTGCCTGCAATGTGATCCATAATCCCTCCTTTCCTTACCTATCCATAAAGAATGTGTCAATGTGGATCGGGCATCTATTTCACCAACCATCCAAAACATTCAGCCCCTGCAACGCACAATGGCCATGGTGCTTACCATCTACAGGATGCACCAAGGCTGCTCCAGCAGGCTCTCCCAAACCTGGTTTTCTTTCCAACAAGGATGAGCAGCAGGTACATGGAAGCCTAAAATGACTCTAAACCCTAAAATTCCCAATATAACCACAGAGAAAGTACCATCACCAAGGATTGCAGCAATTCAGAAACGTGGCACATTAAGATGGCAGCATGTAGATATGGTAGTAAAGGCGGTGCCTGATATGCTTGCCTTCATTGCTGGGGGGGGGGGGGGGGGGGGGGGGGATTGAGTATAAGAGTCAGGATGCAGCTCTATAGACTTTAGAAACAGCGTGGACACAGGCCCTTCGGCTCACCGAGTCGACACCGACCAGCGATCACCCCCGGTATGCACGCACTATCCACACGAGGGACAATTATAATTTTTAACCAAAGCCAATTAACCTACAAACCTGCACGTCTTAGGAGTGTGGGAGGAAACCAGAGCACGCAGAGAAAATCCACGTGGTCACAGGAAGAACGTACAAACTCCGTGCAGACAGCGCTCGTTGTCAAGATTGAACCTGTGTCTCTGGTGCTGTTAGGCAGCAACTCTGCCGATGCCCCACTGTGCCACCCTAAAGCTCTATAGGACTTTGGTTGGGCTGCATTTGGAAGATTGTGTGCTGTTCTCGTCACCCCATTACAATATCAGAGTGTGGTGGCTTTGGAGAGGGTGCAGGGGAAGTTCACCAGAACACTGCCTGGATTAGAGTGTTTCAGTTACAGGGAGTGGTTGGATAGACATGGATTATTTGGTCTGGATCATCAGAAGTTGAGAGGAGACTCGATAGAAATATACAAAATTATGAGGGGCATAAATAGGGTAGTCAGAACCATTTTCCCACGTGAGGGCATAAGGTGGGAGGGGGAAAGTTTTCAAGGAGATGTGCGGGGCAAGTTTATTTACTCCCCCCCCCCCACACAAACAAGGGGTGGTAGTGGTGCAGATATGATAGTAGCTTTTAGATAGATGCATACAGGTGCAGGAAATCGAGGGATAGGGAACCAGTACAGGCAGATAAGATCAGTTTAACTTGGCATCATGTTCTGCACAAACATGCCCCAAAGGGTCGAGTCCTGAGCTGTACCCTTCTATGTTCCATGACCAACTCAACGATGGCCTGGATAGAGTGCATGTGGAGACAATGTTTCCACTTGTGGGGGTCTCGGAACATAAGCTTAATCACAGAATTAAAGGGTGTACGTAACTCTAGAAAGGAGACAAGGAGGAATTGTTTTAATATCAATGGATATTTTTAAGGCGGAGATGGACAGATTTTTGATTCGTACAGATGTCAGCGGTTATGGGGAGAAAGTAGGAGCATGGGGTTGAGAGGGATAGATTAGCCATGATTGAATGGCGGAGTAGACCTGATGAGCTGAATGGCCTAATTCTGCTCCTAGATGGCCTTGCCATTGCTGCCCTGAAACATGACAGCATCACTAGATATATGACATTAATGTGACTCATTTATATGATTATGATCTCCTGCCTCCAATGAAGCAGAATACAATAAAACATCAGCAGCAACAAATGTTCACAAGGATTTACTGCAGTTGAAGATTACAAGAAATAAATGCCGAGAAATGTGATGGTTTTGGTGGTCTTGAGCATGTGCGGCGTTTAGCGATGGACTCGGCGCCAGTCGTGGCCAGGCGTTGACGAGACTCTGCAGACCCGTGGACTGCCAGCCCTCATTTCCAAACCCTGCTGGTTGAGCTGGTCCCAGATCTTCTGCGAGTAAATAACAACGGTCTCGCGTTTCCCCAAATAGCTCCGACCCCTGTTGGCAGTGGAGGAAACGGGCATGTCCTAAACCAGCGACCACTTCAGCAATACTTCATTTTATGTAGAGAAGTTTCAGTTAAGTCGAACTTCAAGTCAATTTCTCGACAAGTTATTTTCAAGTCAATGTCTCGACAGGTGCACATACGTCTGTAGATGCAGTGAAATGCTATGAACGGGAAGCTTATGGAAGGTGTAGGTGCAGTGAAATGTTATGAACAGGAGATACAAAGGGTCTTCTCCTTAAGTTGGGCTGAAGGATGGTTTCCTCAGAGCTGGAAGCTTATGGAAGGTGCACATCTCTAGATGCAGTGAAATGCTCTGAACAGTAGATACAAAGGATCTTTCCCTTAAGTTGGGTTTGAATGGTTTCCTCACAGCTGAAAGCTTGTGGAGGGTGGATGTGGCGGTTGTATCTCAGTTAACGGACGCCATCGTGTCTATGCACAGGGCCAGACTCGCATGTGGTTCAGCAGGTGCAGTCCAATTGGCAGCACTCTTGCCCGAGTTGATAGATTTTGAAGTGTGGCTTACCGGGGGAGAACGGAAGCTAAATTCTTTGGCCGGCACTTCAGTGCGGCACGGTCAAAGGGGCCACCCGTCTAATGATGGTTCTACCGAGGCCCTTCAGCTCTTTTGAAATGACATTAAAGAACCCGTGGCGTAATTCTGAAGGACCGTCCAAAAGCAAAATCTTGGCCGAAGCACAGTGATGCCGATCTTCAAACCCGAATCACAGTCACTTCATTAAATAAATAATCGTCTCCAAAGACGGTCGGAACAGTCAGCAGAGGCAAATCTTCTCATGATTGATACGTGGTGGTTGTGACGATGAACTCGATGGTCCCTCAGTTGAGGTGAAGAGCCTGCCTCATCAGTTCGTAGGTGGTAAAGGCCACAGCCTGCGAGGGGATACAGCGGATGTAATTGAGAGTGAGGCCTCGGTACAGGCCCCTCCGTAAGCCATGTTGATCGTAGACATATCTCAGAGTCTTGGACATTGTCCTGATGAAGGAGAAAGATAGAACAAGAAACCATCATCATCATTTACACATAATTATTTTCCTTCCGAATTAACTGAATAATGACAACATCGTTGATTAAAAGAGGGTGGGGGCTTGGAACGCATTGCCAGGGGTGGTAGTGGTGGAGGCAGATACCGTAGTGGCGTTTAAGAAGCTTTTAGATGGATGCATAGAAGTGCATGGGATCGAGGGTTAGGGATCAGGTACAGGCAGATGAGATCAGTTTAACTTGGCTTCAAGTTCAGAACAAACATATCCCAAAGGGCCCGATCCTGTGCTGTACCGTTCTATGTTTGATGACCATCAGGGGCGGCACGGTGATGCAGAGGTGGAATTGCTGCCTTACAGCGCCAGAGATCCAGGTTCGATCCTGACTATGGGTGCTGCCTGTATGGAGTTCGTACGTTCTCCCCGTGACCTGTACGAGTTTTCCCCGGGTGCTCTGGTTTCTTCCCACACTCCAAAGATGTACAGGTATATAGGTTAATTGACTTTGGTAAAATTGTAAATTGTCCCTAGTGTGTAGGATAGTGTTAGTGTACAGAGATTGCTGGTCGGCGTGCCGAATGGCCTGTTTCCGGGTTGTAACTCTAAACTAAACTGATGGTTATAGAAATCAAGGACTGCAGATGCTAGAAAAGTTGTCGACATGCAGAATGTCAGGCAACATCTGTGGAAAGAGAACCAGTTAATATTTCAGGTTTGAAGATCCATTGCCAGAACTTGGAAAGGGAGAATTCAAACTGTAGAGATGGTAGTGGAGGGTTGTATAGGGAAAAGAAATGGGAGAAAACCCACGCAAGTCACAGGGAGAATGTACAAACTCCATACAGTCAGCATCCGTAGTCAGGATCAAACCCGCATCTCTGCAGCTGAAAGGCAGCAACTCTACCACTGCTCCACCGTGCCACCCAATCATTCTGTGGGATTTATTTAGTTTAGTTTAGAGAAACAGGGCGGAAAAAGGCCCTTTTGGCCCACCAGGTCGGCGACAACCAGCTATCCCCGCACATTAACACTATCCTATTCCCTCTACAGACAATTTTTACATTTACCAAACCAATTAACCTACATACCTGTAAGTCTTTGGAGTGTGGGAGGAAACCGAAAAACATCGAAGAAAACCCACGCAGTTCACGGAGAGAACGTACAAGCTCCGTACAGACAGCACCCGTAGTCAGGATCGAACCCGGGTCTCTGGCGCTGCATTCGCTGTAAGGCAGCAACTCTACCGCTGTGCCACTGTGCTGCCCTTAGGGGTTTCTAGGGTTGCAGCGTGAACATAAGGTCACTGAAGTTGGAATGGTCCCTACTGTTAGATATCCAACTATCAGGGGGGGGTCGCAAAACTGGGGTCCACTGACTGTGGACTTGGCAAAGTAATACCAGAGGCTCTGCTCTCGTCCAAAACAACACTCTGGCATGCAATGATTACCTTGCAGCTGATAGCTAGCACACAATGACCTGCAGTGTCAGCTGAGCCAGAATGGGCAAGTTTGGCATACGGAACTACTGCACCACAGATGTAGCGGCCAGCAGCAAGGGCAAAGGATGACATGTGATCAGTGATGCCACAGGAGGAGCCGCTGCCTCACAATGCCAGAGGCCCAGGATCGGTCCTGACCGCGGGAGTTGTACGCTTGGAGTTTGCGCGTTCTCCCTGTGAGCAATTGTTTTTGGGACTTAGTTGTGATATCCATTTTAGATAGACACAAAATGCTGGAGTAACTCAGCGGGACAGGCAGCATCTCTGGAGAGAAGGAATGGGCGACGTTTTGGGTCGAGACGTTCTGAAGAAGTGTCCCATTCCTCTCCAGAGATGCTGCCTGTCCCGCTGAGTTGCTCCAGCATTTTGTGTCTATCTTCGCTTCAAACCAGCATCTGCAGTTCCTTCCTACACATGTGATATCCATTTGTTGCTCATGGACATCAAAACTGCCCACTCGTCATATTTCGGTCAATGATTTGGATGTACCTGAGATTTGTGAAGAGTGCTTTACTGTGGAGCACAGATAGAAACAGAGATGTTTCATTTTGGCATTGTTGCCAGAAATACGGGTACTTACACATATTTGTCAGCCTCAGCCAAAGCGGAACCCAATTGCATTCGCCGTCGAGCCACGTCTAGTGGGTACCTACAAACCACACAGTTTGTTAATAATTTGTTAAATCAACCATCATTATTGCATTTTATGTTCTGCATCAACCTTCAGGAAAACAAGCTGAATCAGTATCAAGGTCAAATCTCGGTTCATGCATCTGATTTTAAAAAGGAACACTCATCTTGGAAAGTCCGCGTGTCATAGTGACGACCAGCACGGAAAAAGGCCCTTCAACCCTCCTTGTACCTGCCGATCAATACTGAAGTATCTGAGGTAGTCCCCAGGTTTGACGCAGGCCCTTCAGCCCAACTTGCCCATGTGGACCAACATGTCCCATCTACATTAGTACCACCTGCCTGCATTAGGCCCGTATCCCTCTAAGCCTGTCCTATCCATGTACCTGTCTAATTATTTCTTAAATGTTGCGATAGTATCTGCCTCAACTACTTCCTCCGGCAGCTCGATCCATGCACCCACCACACTTTTGTGTAAAAAAGTTACCCCTCTGGTTCCTATTAAATCTTTCCCCCTCTCACCTTAAACCCATGTCCTCTAGTTCTTGATTCCCCTGCTCAGAGCAAGAGACTGTGCGTTTACCCGATTTTCCCGCTGTGCGTTTACCTCATGATTTTCAACACCTCAATAAGATCACCCCTCATCTTCCTGCGCTCCAAGGAAGAACGAGACTCCTAGTCTGCCCAACCTCTCCCTACAGCTCAGACCCTCAAGTCCTGGCAACATCCTTGTAAATCCTCTCTATACCCTTTCCAGGTTAACAACATCTTTCCCATAACACGGTGCCCAAAACTGAACACAATACGCTAAATACGGCCTCACCAACGTCTAATACAACTGCAACATGACCTCCCAACTTCTATACTCAATACTGACTGATGAAGGCCAACGTACAGAAATTCTTTTTGACCACCCTATTAACTTGAGATGCCACTTTTAAGGAATCATGGACCTGTACTCGTAGATCCCTCTGCTCTACAACACTTCCCAGAGCCCCACCATTCACTGTATAGGCCCTGCCTATGTTAGACTTCCCAAAATGAAACCCCTCACATTTCACTGTACCACCTTTCCTCAGTCCACTTACACAACTTATTCTAGATCCTGCTGCAATTTTTGACAACCACCTTCACCTTCATTTGCCTCCATCTCCCTCCAAATATTTCCTATTCATGTACTTGTTTAAATGTCTAACAAAGATTGAAATTGTACCCGCTGATGTTGTGATATTGTGATGTACCCGCTGATGTTGTGATATCCATCCACACGTACCAGACCCAATTCCATTATTTATCCATTCAAAAATCCATTCATACTTTGGCTTTTACAGTAGTGCCCAGTCAACGCAATCTTTTATTTGAGAGTGACTGAAAGATTAGCTGATTAATGTATTCTGATGAAGGTTTCGCTGAACGCTTACACACGGACCGCCGAGGCCGACGGGATCTTCTGCTTGCCAACCATTTCAATTCCCCCTTCCCATACTGTCCTGGGCGTGGCTCCTCCATGGCCAGAGGGACGCCATATGCAAATTGGAAGGACAGCAACTCATATTTCTACTTGGGTGGCTTACAACCGAGCAGAATTAACTTTGAAATCTCTCATTTTAAGTGACTTCTACCTATACTACCCTTCCCCTCAACTTCCTCTTTCCCTCATTCATTCCACCCCTCTAGTCATTTAACCAGTTCCACAGCTCTCTACATTGTATCTCCCTTGAGATCACACCTTCCAGGGGTGTCAGGGGTTATGGGTGGAGAAGGCGGGAGCGTGGGGTTAGGAGGGAGAGATAGATCAGCCATGATTGAATGGTGGATTAGACTTGATGGGCCAAATGGCCAAATCTGCTCCTATCACTTTTGACCTTCCCTAGCCAATAATGGGCCCACCAGGGCACCGCCCTGCCCAAGGTCATTTGTGGCTGGCTCGGACTGGTCCTAGTCTTTTCTCGCCTCCAGCTTTTCACCCCACTCACCTCCCCCCCACCCCCTCCACCCAACCTTCAGTCTGAATAAAGGGTCCAGACAAGAAACGTCACCCATCTTTTTTCTCCAGAGAAGCTGCCTGACCCACTGAGTTACTCCAGCACTTTGTGCCTAGGCAATGTATTCTGACGATCAGGTAATCATATCGAACAAAACCTGCTGAACATGTTGGGGGAAAAATACCTAAAAATGTAGATAAGAACATTTCTGTGTGTGCAATTTAAACTATTATTAAAACCCGGAGAACCTCTTACAAGCAAACTATTGGCTTAAAACAAAATCAAAAAGCTTAAGAGATCGTGGGAAAATCCCTCAGAAAATCATGAAATCACTCCGCAGGTCGGATCGCATTTATAGAAAAAAACCCAATATAGGTATGAACGGGGGAATGGTTAGCAGGGAGCAAGGGAGAGCTTGGAAATTGATACCTCTCTCTCTCTTTCTTTTACTTTATTTCAGGTTTATTGAATTACAGGTAGCTCTGCTATTACCTTGAACCCTTGTGTTATAGAAAATGGTGTTCTAAAAACCATTGTGTTAATGGGGCAAGTAGCTTAGGGGCTTAGAGAGTTTAGTTAGCCGATTGTCACATGTACTAAGGTACAATGAAAAGCTTTTGTTGCGTGCTAACCGGTCAGGGGAAGGATAATACACGATTACAATCGAGACATCTACAGTGCACAGATACTTGATCAAGGGAAAAACGCGAATAATGTTTAGTGCAAGATAAAGTCCGATCAATGATAGTCCGAGGGTCTCCTATGAGGTCGAGAGTAGCTCAGGATTGCTCTCTAGTTGTTGGTAGGTTGGTGTGGTTTCAGACTTGGAACAGTAACGTTTATTTGCATGAGGGATTTTCAATATTAGAAGTCTTTTTCATCAAACACAAAGTTTATTTTGGTTACTTTACTGCAAGCTAAAAATACTAAAGGCTGTATGTTGTACTGTTTAGTAGAGTAAGGCGGCACAAATGTAATTCGAGGTGATTGCTTGCCGATTTCCATGGCCACCTGTGGTGTCTCGCATTACAAGTAATTTGGTCTGCATTATCCACACTGTGTTCCCCAATACAGCAATGGTGTTATATCTAATTACGGTTTATGAAAGCATGCAGAACGATCTGTAGTTGAATATGACTTCCTCAGTTACCATAGGTAGACAAAAATGCCAGAGAAACTCAGCGGGTGAGGAGCGAAGGAATAGGTGACGTTTCGGGTCGAGACTAACTCCTCAGTTGCCATGGTCAGGTTTAAACCTGTGATTCTGAATAAATGGCTTGGTCAAAATCTTCAAGTTCCTGGGCGTGCATATCTGTGACGATCTGTCTCGGACCCAGTACATTGATGCAACCAGAAAGAAAGGCCATCAACGCCTCTATTTCCTTGCAAGTTTTGAGGAGATTTGATATGTCGACAAATACTCTCTCGAACTTCTACAGGTGTACAGTGGAGACCACATTGACACAGCAACCCTAGTGCCCAGGGACAAAGGAGGACAAAGTGACCATGACCAGCTGAACCGATTACGATTTGAAAACTAAAGCAAGGATCATGAAAAAAATGTCCATAAGGTGGCAGTGTGATTTGATCCCCGGAACCTGTTGCCTTATAGATCAGCAGAAACTTTATGATCTGGGGAACCGGTCACATTTTAACCTGCAAAGTTTGTTATAAACTGATCAGAAGACTTTGGTTCGTTATAATCTTACTCTGTCCGCAGCAAGACATCTCACAAGTCGATCTATTGTGAGCGGTTTTGGGCTCCGTATCCGAGGAAGGATGTGCTGGCTTTGGAGAGGGTCCAGAGGCAGTTGACGAGAACGATCCCAGGAATGATTGGGTTAACGCACGATGGGCGTTTGACGACATGGGACCTGTAATCGCTGGAGTTTAGAAGGATGAGGGGACACCTAATAGAAACCTACCCAATAGTGATTGGCCTGGATAGAGTAGATGTGGAGAGGATGTTTCAACTAGTGGGAGAGTCTAGGACCAGAGGCCATAGCCTCAGAATTAAAGGACGTACCTTTAGAAAGGAGATGAGGAGGAATTTCAGAGAGTGGTGAATCTGAGGAATTCATTGCTACAGAAGGCTGTGGAAGCTGTCAATGGGTATTTTTAAGGCAGAGATTGACAGATTCTTGATTAGTACAGGTGTCAGGGGTTATGGGGAGAAGGCAGGAGAATGGGGTTGAGAGGGAAAGATAGATCAGCCATGATTGCATGGCGGAGTAGACTTGATGGGCCTAAGTTGCCAATTCTGCTCCAATAACATAACAATTCAATCATTGATGCACGATCAACAGATCTGAAGAAGGGTCCTGACCCGAAAAGTCACCTGGCCACATTCAGCCTGACCCACTGGGTTATTCCAGCAGTGTGTGTCTTTGTGTAAAGCAGCATCCCTGCAGTTCCTGGTGTTCGATCAGCTACAACTCTTCATGTAATCGCTGAACTTATTACAATCTACTCACAGCAGCGGGTTCTATTTTGTCACCAAATCCTCTTGTATGTTGAAGATCAGAGATGCCTCAAAATCAATTGCATGAAGCTATAATCCAGTCACGAGATCCAATTTGATGACAAGATCCAGTTTCATTGAAATCTGGAGAAGCATTCAGTTCATAAGTTCTTTGCGCAGAATTAGCCCATTCAGCCCATCAAGCCTAGTCCACCATTCAATCATGGCTGATCTATCTTTCCCTCTTTACCCCTTTCTCCTGCCTTCTTCTCATAACCCCCGATACCTTTACTAATCCAGAATCTGTCAATCTCCGCCGTAAAAATATCCATCGGCTTGCCCTCCCCAACCGTACAAATTTTATTGTGGAAACTACTACGATCTATTCAGAAGTGTCTATAAATTTGAGGAAATATCTTGAAATTTGATCGACATAGAACAGTATAGCGCAGGCACAGGTCCTATAGTCCATGATGTCTGTCCCTATCATGAGGCCAAATCCAAAACATGTGCTCGAATAGTCTGGTTACTTGAACCTACAGTAATTTTGATCATCAAAATGGGTTAAAATTGGACTCTGCGAACCAGAAATAATCAGTAACAGAACCTCTATCAACATTACCAAAGGGTGCTATTGATCAGGTGATCCTGTTCAGCTTTGACCAACAGGACCTCTATCAGCAGAACCTGGTTCAATCCCACCTGCAGAACCCCCATTCAATCTTATCAGCAGAGCTGGTTACAATTTGGTCGATGGAACTATTTACGTGCAACAGCACAGCGACAAGCCTTTTGGCCCACAGAACATCTCAAGATAAACTAAGCTCATTTGCCTGCATGTGATCTACATGCCACCATCCCCTGCATATCCATGTGCTTATCTTATCTGAAAGCCTTTTAGATGCCAGTATCGTATCTGCCTCCACCACCACCCTTGGCAGTGCATTGCAGGCTTTACACTTTACCCTTCTCGCCTTGATGCTATGCCCGCCCGCTTGTCTTTGACATATCCATGCTGGGGAAAAGGTTCTGACTGTCTACCCTATATATTTTTATATATTTCTATTGGATCTTCCCGGAGTTATTCCCAGTCTTCAACTGCTGCCCCGGAAGGTTACATTTCCTGCAATGGTCATCCAGTGAAGGTGATGAAATTATGCTTTCAGACAGGGGAATCCAAACTCCACTGTGTGTGTGCAGGAATGAACTGCAGATGCTGCTTTACACTGAAGATAAACACAAAACGCTGGAGTATCTCAGCAGGACAGGCAGCAGCTCTGGCGAGAAGGAATGGGTGACATTTCGGGTAGAGACCCTTCTTCAGACTGTGCGTGTAATTATTTTATTCATCTTCCCACCAATCTTTCCACCTTGATCTCTGTCGCTGGTTACTGTCTGTACTTCTCAGAACTCTGTGCAACTTAATCAATCGTGGATGTTTGTAGAAACAAGGAACTGCAGATGCTGGTTCACCAAGGAAAGACGCAAAATGCTGGAGTAACTCAGCAGATCAGGCAGCATCCCTGAACAACATGGATGGGTAACATTTTGGGTCTGGACCCTTCTTCAGACTGAATGTAGTATGGAGAATGCGGTGATAAAACTGAAAGTTCAGCATTGTGTCTACCTTTGGTATAAACCAGCATCTGCAATACCTTTTTATTACACATTAACTATTTCAACTTCTGCTTATGAACATGGGCAAGTATTTCCAACTGAATTGTATCTTGTAAACATCTCTCAATGAAGAAATGTTTGGACTTTTCGTGAATTATAGCTTTTAAATAAGTCTCGTATTTATACTTCAGAGAAGCTAAGTATTCATAGTCCTAGAGAGATACAGTGTGGAAACAGGCCCTTCGACCCAAATTACCCACACCGGCCAACATGTCCCAGCTACACTAATCCCACCTGCATGCGCTTGGTCCATATCCCTCCAAACCTGTCCTATCCATGTACCTGTCTAACTGTTTCTTAAACGTTGGGATGGTCCCAGCCTCAACTACCTCCTCTTGCAGCTTGTTCCATACACCCACCATCCTTTGTGTGAAAAAGTTACCCCTTAGATTCCTATTAAACCTTTTCCCCTTCACCTTGAACCTATGTTCTCTGGTCTTCAATTCCCCTACTCTGCGCAAGAGACTGAGCATCTACCTAATCTATGCCTCTCATGGCCCGGATCATTCATGGCACAGATCAATACTTTCTCCACCCTCCTCTTCTCCCCCCCCCCCCCCCATGTCCACAAAGGTGAAGATGAAAACTTACGATATTGTTTGGGCAAACGCTCCTGCTATTCCACCACACATCAGATTCACGTGGGATTTTAATACCATGACATCGGGATTGTCAGAAGAAGGCCTTCCCAGCACACCAGGGGCATGGCTGAGTCCAATACTCTTCAAGGTGCCAAATGTGAAGAAGGAAATACCTGATAGTAATATCAATAATGCAAAATAAATGGATTTTTTAAATTGCTGCCTATCCTAAACATGCTGCAATTGTAAATGGCCTCTTCTGATTAAACCAAAAAAATACTGAAGAGTAGGATGTAAAATCAGTCAACATGGAGGGTGCAGGATAAAGACTGCAGCGAGGCATGGCCCATGCATTACTCTTCAAGCTGCAAAGATGCATGACATCTCACTGAATAACACTTCAAGGGCGGCACAGCGGTAGAGTTGCTGCCTTACAGCTCTGGAGACCCGGGATAGAACCTGACTGTATGGAGTTTATATGTTCTCCTTGTGACTGCGTGGATTTTCTCCGAGTGCTCCGGTTTCCTCCCACACTCCAAAGACCTACAGGTATGTAGGTTATTTAGCTTCTGTAAAATTGTAAATGTAAATTGTCCCTGGTGTGTAGGATAGTGCTAGTGTATGGGATGATCGCTGGCTGGCCTGGGCTCGGTGGGCCGAAGGGCCTGTTTTGACGCTGTATCTCTACGGTAAAGTCTAAACTAGAAGTTAAAATGGCAAAATTGGGAGAGTGCTTACTAAATTCATCATAACCCTGTTTTTTACATTACCCTGCCAAACATTATTATACATTTTACACCAGCCAACCAAGAATAAGCCAAATGAGATAAAATGTTCTTTTAGATTACCAGCATAAGGAGCCATGCCAATGATAGTAGGAGTCAGGCCTCTGTAAAATCCTCGATATCCTCCTTCCTTACAAAACAAGACAAAAACACCAAGATTTGAATAATATTACAGTGAAACTAAGTTGCCACATGTTAATAACAGATTTAAGTCTCAGGACCATCTATAAAGGTATTGACTTCCTTGAAATCTGACAACATAAGGCAAGTGAGCAGAGTGCATAGTCTGACAAGTGGAGGTGATGTATCACAGGGAAAATATATAAGGAACTGCAGATACTGGTTTATAACAAAGATAGACATAAAATGCTGATGTAACTCAGCAGATCAAACAGCCTCTCTGGAGAAAAGGAATAGGTGACTTTTCGGGTCCGTCTGAAAAAGGATTCCGACCCAAAACGTCATCTATGCCTTTTCCCTCAGAGATGCTGCCTGACATGCCGAGTTATTCCAGCACTTGTGTTTATCACAGGCATCAGTGAATAATTTAAGAGTTCTCGAGTAAAATAGAGTGGGTATTAAAAAGTCAAAATGTCAATTACGGAAACAAACATACGTGTGTACAATGAATCTAACAATACATGAAAACAGAGTAGAGGACAGTACAGGAACACCACCTTTGAACCACCGACTATAATGCCAATCTAAATTAATCCCATCTGCCTGCACATGGTCCATATCCCTCCATATTCTGCCTGTACTTGTGTCCGTCTCAAAGATGGCTATCATATCTGCTTCTACCACCTTCCCAGACAGTGCATTGCAGGCACCTACTATTCTATGTGTAAAAAGAAAGCTGCCTCACAAATCTCCTTTAAACCTTCCCTCTGACATTCTGTATTTTGTGCGAATGCTCTTGGTACAATGATACGATGGAAAGTATCCTGACGCGATATGAACAGCCTGGTATGGCCACCTCCGCTCTTCAGCACCTGAACCTTCAGAGAGTGGCGAACACGGCCTAACCCATCAGAGACTGGTCCCTTCCTTCTATCTTGAACATCTTCCTATCTTGAGGAATAGAGGGGGTAGATGCACAGAGTCTCTTGCCCAGAGTAGGTGAATCGACGATCAGAGGACATAGGTTTAAGGTGAAGAAGAAAAATGTTCATAGGAATCCGAGGGGTAACTTTTTCACACAAAGGGTGGTGGGGGCATGGAACAAGCTGCCAGAGGTGGCAGTAGGGGAGGTGGGGCTAGTGTAGTTGGGACGTGTTGACCACTGTGACTATCTTCATGGTGCATTGTATCAGGAAAGCTGGAAATATAGTCCAAGATAACAGTCACCCTGGCCATTTCCTTTTCTCTCATCCACCTACCGGAGGAAAGTACAGGAATGTAGAATAAGGCGGCACGATGCGCAGCGGTAGAGTTGCTGCCTTACAAAGCCTGAACCCGGGTTCAATCCAGACTACGGGTGCTATCTATACGGAGTTTATACGTTCCCCCCGTGGGTTTTCTCCGTGATCTTCAGTTTCCTCCCACTCCAAAGACGTATGGGTATGTAGGTAAATTGGCTTGGTATAAGTGTAAATTGGCCCCTAGTGTGTGTAAGATTGTTTTAATGTGCAGGGATCGCTGGTTGGTGCGAACTCGGTGGGCCGAAGGGCCTGATTCCACGCTGTATCTCTAAACTAAGATAAACTAAATTGCCCCTCGTGTGTAGGAAGCGGATGAGAAAGTGGGAATGGGTGATCGATGGTCGGCGTGGACCAAGTGGCCTGTTTTTATGCCGTATCAGTAAACGAAGCTTAAAAACATCGTACGGTTTAAGGTTGCAGTGACTTTTTTGACCACCGCAATCAAGTGGACTCTGTTGTGGACATAGATTGAGTTGGGGAACAGCGAGTTCAAAAGCTCAGCATTGTAAAGAAAATGTACACAGGCTCAAGGATCATAAAGAGAAGAATGAAGCAAAATGCACCTCAGTTATAAAGGCTTCATAGGGCAAGGGATGCAAGTTATTGTCAACTATTGCATGTTGTTAGGCATAACATTCTGTCCTTATAAAATTCTTTTACACAGATATTCTGGATGCTGCCCAAGAACTGTTCCAGTCATACACCACAGGGCTGTGTGCTGAGCCCCCTCCTCTACTCCCTCTTCACCTACGACTGCACACCTGTACATGGGACTAGCACCATCATCAAGTATGCAGATGATACTACGGTGATTGGCCTCATCAGCAACAACGATGAGTCGGCCTATAGGGAGGAGGTCCAGCTCCTAGCAGCATGTTGCGCTGACAACAACCTGGCTCTTAACTCCAAGACGATCAAGGAGCTCATTGTAGACTTCAGGAAGTCTAGGGGCGGCACGCACACCCCCAAACACATTAACGGGACGGAGGTGGAATGTGTTTCCAGCTTCAGGTTCCTGGGGGTCGACATCTCCGATGACCTCTCTTGGACCCGCAATACCTCAACTCTGGTCAAGAAGGCTCACCAGCGTCTCTTCTTCCTGAGGAGACTAAAGAAGGTCCACCTGCCTCCTCAGATTCTGGTGAACTTCTACCGCTGCACCATCGAGAGCATCCTTACCAACTGTATCACAGTTTGGTATGGCAACTGCTCTGTCTCCGACCGGAAAGCACTGCAGAGGGTGGTGAAAATTGCCCAACGCATCACCAGTTCCTCACTCCCCTCCATTGAGTCTGTCCAGAGCAAGCGTTGTCTGCGAAGGGCGCTCAGCATCGCCAAGGACTGCTCTCACCCCAACCACGGACTGTTTACCCTCCTACCATCCGGGAGGCGCTACAGGTCTCTCCGTTGCCGGACCAGTAGGTCCAGGAACAGCTTCTTCCCTGCGGCTGTTACACTACTCAACACTGTACCTCGGCGATTGCCAGTCACCCCCCCCGACACTCCTCCCACCAGGAAAAAAATACTATGACTGTTTGCACGTAAATAGATTTATTTATTGCTCATATTTATGTCGCTCTTCTAGGGAGATGCTAACTGCATTTCATTGTCTCTGTACTGTACACTGCACAATGACAATAAAGTTGAATCTGAATCTGACCAATAATAACTTGCAAATTACTACCTTTGAATTCCTTTAGAAACCTCCTCCCAAGGTCAATGTTGATCTGCCTACAGAAGTTCATCCTTATAATCATGATCTGAATGTAAGATCGCATGTTCCAGTGAGGGAAAGAGACAAGGATACCAAGGTTCGGGATCCGTGAATGACATGAAATGTTAAAAGTTTAGTCAAAAAGTAAAAGAAAGCAGATACAAGGATTTAGGAAGCCGATATCAGACGTGGCCCTGAAGGAATATAAAGAGAGCAAGAAAAAGGGAATGAGGAAGGCCTGAAGAGGCCATGAAATGTCCTTGTGAGTACAATTAAAAGGAAGACAAAATGCAGGAGAAACTCAGCGGGTGAGACAGCATCTATGGAGCGAAGGAATAGGGTTGAGTCGAGACCCTTCTTCAGACTGCTGTGGGGTTGGGGCGGGAAGAAGAAAGGAAGAGGTGGAGACGGCTGTGGGAGAGCTGGGAAGGGGAGGGGAAGAAGGGAGAAAGCAAGGAATACCTGAAATTGGAGCAGTCAATGTACATACCACTGGGGTGTAAACTACCCAAGCGAAATATGAGGTGCTGCTCCAATTTGCGGTGGGACTCACTCTGGCCATGCAGGAAGCCCAGGACAGAAAGATTAGTTTACACCCGAGCGGTTTGAACATTGACTTCTCCAATTCCAGGTAGTCCCTGCTTTCTCCCTCTTTCCCCTCCCCAGCTCTCCCACAGCCCACTGTCTCCGCCTCTTCCTTTCTTCTTCCCGGCCTCCCCACCCTCACATCAGTCTGAAGAAGGGTCTAGACCCGAAATGCCACATATTCCTTCGCTCCATAGATGCTGCCCCACCCACTGAGTTCCTCCAGCATATTTGTCTTCGATTTTTCCAGCATATGCAGTTCTTTCTTAAACAAGAAAATTCAAAGGTATTTTCATGTTCATCAGCTATAGGAGGAGAATTAGGCCATTTGGCCCAACAAGTCTACTCCGTCATTCAATCATGGCTGATCTATCTTTCCCTCAACCCCATTCTCCTGCCGCCCCCCCACACCCGTACTGATTAAGAATCGCAATCTCCGCCTTAAAAATATCCATTGACTTGGCCTCCCCACACTTCGGTGGCAGTGAATTCCATATATTTCAGCACCCTTTGACTAAAAAAGATTTTTTTCATACACTAAAAAGAGGGTAGCTAGGGAGAGGATTGAATTATGAAGAATAAAGGAGGGAATTTGAGCTTGGAGTCAGATTGGGAACATTTTACCTGCATCTAGCTTGCCAAGTCCTTTTATAATTTTATATGTTTCTATAAGATCCCCCTCATCCTTCTAAACTCCAGTGAATACAAGCCTAGTCTTTTCAATCTTTCCTCATATGACAGTCCCGCCATCCCAGGGATCAATCTCGTGAACCCACGCTGCACTGCCTCAATCACAAGGATGTCCTTCCTCAAATTAGGAGACCAAAACTGTATACAATACTCCAGATGTGGTCTCACCAGAGCTCTATACAACTGCAGAAGAACCTCTTTACTCCTATACTGAAATCCTCTTGTTATGAAGGCCAACATTCCATTAGCTTTCTTCACTGCCTGCTGTACCTGCACAGGCCCTTCGGCCCACCAAGGCTGCACCAACCAACGATCCCGCACACGAACACTATCCTATACACACTAGGGACATCTTAACCAATTTACATCTTAACCAAAGGTACACAAAATTGCTGGAGGAACTCAGCGGGTGCAGCAGCATCTATGGAGCGAAGGAAATAGGCGACGTTTCGGGCCGAAACCCTTCTTCAGACAGTTTTTAGACGGCCCTAGTGCAGGGGTTAAGCTACATCTTAACCAAGCCAGTTAGCCTACAAACCTGTACGTCTTTGGAGTATGGTAGGAGACCAGAAGAAAACCCACGCAGGCCACAGGGAGAACATACAAACTCTGTACAGACGCACCCTTAGTCAGGACCGAACCCGGGTCTCTGGCACGATAAGGCAGCAACTCTACCGCTGCGCCATTGTTGCATAAACTATAAAATAACTGAAAGCCAGTAACGTATAAACAGTACACAAATAAATGTGCACCGAGTTCTTGAAGATACGGTTGGTAAACTCAAAACTGACACAATCACAAGCCCTTAGCTAGAGACCTACACAGTGTGACAGAAAGATTCAGTACGCACCTGTGCATAAATAACTCTGAAAGCATCAATGATTCCAGCGTACCTGTGCTCACCCTTTACCTGGAAGGCCAGACGTGCTCGGATCATATCCAGCGGATAGGTGCATATCACTGCAGTAATCCCTGCAAGACAACACTATTTATTGGCCACAGTCAGGAAAAACTCCTAACATGCAAGGTTGAGATATGTTAATTGCAATATCAGTACATTAACAGCTTGTATACACAATGAAAGCCAGCCATCGTAGTTTAGAGACACAGCATGGAAATAGGCCCTTCGGCCCGCCAGGTCCACGCCGCCCATGCAGTCACAGGGTGAGCATGCAAACTCCACACAGACAGCACTCGTAGTCAGGATCCAACCTGGGCCCCTCAAGCCGAGAGGCAGCAGCGCTACTAGCTGCACCAATGTATCACCCTTGTTGTAAAATAACCACCAATAACATAAATCAATTTCTCACAAGGCTAACTGTCAACGCCTTAAGAACATACAACAGGATAACATAGGAACAGGCCCACATCTGCACCAAACCATTATACCAAACTACACTAACATAATGGCTACTCCACCATTCAGTAAGTTCACGGCCTCAATGCCGTTTTAACATTCAGTCCACATATCCCATGACTGCCTTTTTGTTCAAACGACTGTGGGGCGGATGAGATTGAGGGGAAAAAAACGCCTGCGGGCCGGATTCGGCCCGGGGGCCGTAGGTTACCGACCCCTGCACTAGGGCCAATTTTACATCGCCACAGCTCTCTGGGATAAGGAATTAGAAGAGCACAGTGGTGCAGCTGTTGCCACACAACACCAGAGACCCAGCTTCAATCCGGACCTTGTGTGCTGTCCGCGTAGCTAGCACGTTCTCCCTGTGTTCGTGCGGGTTTCCTCCGGGTGCTCCAGTGTCCCCCCACATCCCAAAGACGTGCAGGTTTGTAGGTTACCGTTGTAAATTGGCCCTAGTGCAGGGGTCGGCAACCTAAGGCCCCCGGCCCGAATCCGGCCCGAAACCCAAAATCATCCGGCCCGCAGGCGTTTTTTTTCCTCAATCATCCGGCCCTCAGAATTCCGTCATCTCCGGTACCTGGAATGTTTATGAAAGAACTGCAAATGCTGGAAAAATCGATGGTAGAAAAAAAATAAAATGTTGGGAGTGAGTTTCTCCAGCATTTTTTTTTTCTACCTCCGGAACCTGGAAGGTGATTTGGCTGTACCACATCTTGCGCAGAGCCACTGGCACAGCCGCGCACCTTCTGTGTCCAGGCTTCACTGTCGGTATCGGGGTTGTCAGTAGGCCGGGGAGGAGCGAGTATGATATTTGAGCTCAGTGCTCCGGGTGGCGTCCTCGAAGGGGCGGAATCAATGTGAACACGTGATTTGATGTCTGCCATCCGGGGCAGGATGGGGGCGGGGTCCATGTGTACACGTGATAGATGTGGCCCGCCATCCGCTCATATGTCCTGGCCCCTTGGCAGAAACGGATGCTGACCCCTGCCCTAGTGTGTAGGATAATGTTGGCGTACTCGGTGATCACAGATTCTGTGGGCCGAAGGACCCGTTTCCACCCTGTATCTGGGGAGCCAGTGTCAGTAATATGATGAGTTAACTGGTGTGTGGATGATTTACATGATTTCAGGAAACTTGATGATTATTCCTTCTTGCCAACTGAGAATATTCAAACACCGATCCTTGCGATTCATTTCAAAACTTTTAGATTCAGGAATGAGATATTTGGGAACTTTGCTACCATTCTCGACTGAAGATACCCTGGGAACGTATCTGGAATTCAAAAGGAAATAAATACCTGCCATGGCTCCGGCCATTAATCGGTGAATGTGCCCAGCAATACCTAGTTTGTTGATCAAAATCTGTACAAAACAAAAGAAAGAGCTGTTTTGTTACCAATTTCAAATGCAAACTCCATCCTAATGTGTTACAAATGCAACAGCACCACGTGGCATTTCCAGTAAAGGTAAAGTAGGTCTATATTATATGTCTATCTACATCTACAATATTAATTAGATATCAACCACCGATTTTCCGGCATCCTTGGTTCCAGAGCCTTTCTGGATTATCCGTTTTGCTGGACCAACAGAGGTCACAGCCTCTGAGAGTCCAATTGTACCGAGATATCGGCTCGCAATGTCGGCCTAGGCCACCCAGCCGCAAATTCAACCCGCCGATCAGCGCACAAGTCCCGATGAGGTCGAGATCGGCTGCCTCACCCGGCCTAAGGGGACTTCTGGGGGGGGGGGGGGGGGGGGGGGGGGGAACCCGTGTATTGATAAATTCTAAGTGTCATGAGATTATATCAAAAGAACCATGAGATCATCTGACCAAAGAGCCACACAGCGCAAAGGTAGAATCACCATTGCTTGTCCAACACATTGAGATGCTGCAAAAAAGCTGCAGTTCACAGAAAAACGTACTGCCCAGAGGTGTGATAGCATAGAAGCCAATTACTGGATGAGTACCTGGATACCAAGACTACTGACCAGAGGAAAAAAGGGAATTTAAATTGGAGTCATACAGCACAGGCACTTTGGCCCAACTTGCCCACAACAAACAACATGCCCCATCTACACTACTCGCACCAGCTCGTATTTGGCTCGTATCCCTCCAAACATCCCATCCAAATGTTCCTTTAAACATAGCGATAGTACCTGCCTCAACTACCTCCTCTGGCAGCTTGTTCCAAATACCTACCACCCTTTGTGTAAAAGATTCAAATAATAATTATATTTTTTCTAATGAATATAACCATTAAATGGTGATAAATTGAGTTTCCACAGCCACCCTGCAGTAGAGAATTCCAAGGGTTCACAGCAATGAGCAGAGATATTTCGCAAACCTTTAGACTTGAGAAACAGCACAAGTCTAAAGGCCCTATGACGACCAGCGATCACCCCTTACAATTTGCAATCTTACAAAAGCCAATTAACCTACAAACCTGTACGTCTTTGGGATGTGGGAGGAAACCGGATCATCTGGAGATGACTCATAGGGAGAATGTACAAATTCTGTAGAGTCAGCACCCATAGTCAGGATTGAACTCTGGTGCCCGGCACTGTAAGACAGCAACTCTATCGCTGGAGACAGCATGGAATCAGGATATTCAGCCCACTCATCCATGCTGACCAGTGGGCGCTCGTTGGCATGAACCCATCACCCATGCACTTGGTCCATAGCCTGCATGCCCAAGTAATTCAAGTATTCATCTATGCACTTCTTAAATGCTGTCAGCAACCTAGCATCAGCCACTCTTTTAGACAGTGCATTCCAGTCACATACTATTGAGTGGGTGAAGGAGCCCCCCGCCACAGACCCCCCCCCCCCCCCCGAATCCTTTCTCCCTCACCCTAATCCTACATCCTCTAACTTTATCAGCCTCTGAAACTGCTAAAGGTTCGCTGCGCTCTTCTCTATTTATACCCCTCAATTTTATAAGGGGTAGGGCGGCACGGTGACGCAGTGGTAGAGCTACTGCCTTACAGCGCCAGAGAGCCGGGTTCCATCCCGACTACGGGTGCTTGTCTGTATGGAGTTTGTCCTTCTCCCCGTGACCTGCGTGGGTTTTCACCAAGATCGTCAGTTTCCTCCCACACTCCAAAGACGTACAGGTATGTAGGTTAATTGGCTTGGTGTAAATGTAAAATTGTCCCTAGTGCGTGTCGGGTAGTGTTAATGTGCGGGGATTGTTGGTTGGTATGGACTCAGTGGGCCGAAGGGCCTGCTTCTGCATTGTATCTCTAAACTAAACTAACTTCACCCATTCCTTCTCTGCAGACATGCTATCCGTCCCGCTGAGTTACTCCAGAATTTTGTGTCTATCTTAAACTAATCATGTCCCTTCTTAATCTCCACTCCAGGGAGAACAGACCTAACTTTTTGTGTCTCTCCTCAGAACTGATCAGCTCCATCCTAATGCCTCTCCAGCATAATCACATCCTTCGTATACTTTGGTGACCAGAACTGTGCGTGGCACTCTAACTGAGGTCTGACCAAGGGTTTATAAAGTTTTTCACATATGGTATTATCTGATTTGACTGAATTGCCTACAAAATAAAGCTTTTCACACTGTACCTCAGTACATGTTACAATAAACTCAAACTAATAACATACCACGATACATTCTAATTTAACTCAGCATGAAATAGAAAAGAATGCTCACAAACTGTTGTAGTGCAATATGTAAAAGCCAAACGGCTTCAATTAATTGCACAATTTATTAATAATGTTGGCCCAGACTTGGCATTGTGACAGGATGCCTGGCCTATGGAGAATTTCAAACTTAGTTAGTATTTCCCAATAGTAAAATGGCGATAGCTGAACACAAGATACGCACAAAAAGCTGGATGAACTCAGTGGGTCAGAGAGCCTCTCTGGAGAAAGGGAATTGATGTTTCGGTTCGAGAACCTTCATCAGACCTAGAGTCCGGGGAAAGGGAAACAAGAGATTATAGACAATGATGTGGGGAGAGATATGGAACAAATTAATGAAAGATATGCATAAAAGTAATGATGATAAAGGAAACTGGCCATTGTTAGCTGTGGCCTAGGTGAGAACGAGTACATACAATGAGACTCAACAAGACGACTTTGAAGCTGGTACGACTTGGGTGGCAGAGGGACGGAGAGAGAGCGAATGCAAGGGTCACTTGAAGTTAGAGAAATCAGTATTCATACTGCAGGGTTGTATGTACCCAGTGGTTTAAATATTGATTTATCAAACTTCAAGTACCCCCTGCATTCCCTATCTCTCTCTCTCTCTCTCTCTCTCTCTCCCATCCCAACTCTACCCAAGTCACACCAGCTTTTCATTCTCACCTAGTTACAGTTAACAATGACCTATTTATTTATGTTACTTTTTTGCATATCTTTCATGAATTCGTTCTATATTACTCAACATCATTGTCTACATCTCGTTTCCCATTCCCGTGACTTTCAGTCTGAAGAAGGGTCCCATTCCTTCTCTTCAGAGATGCTGCTTGCCCCTTCTGAGTTACTCCAACATTTTGTGTCTATCTTCGGTTTAAACCAGCATCTGCAGTTCCTTACTGTACAGGAAAGAGAGGTGGGTGTGGGATATTACTTGAAATTGGAGAATTTAAGAGATATATCGCTGGGTTGTAAGCTACCCAAGCGGAGTAAGAGGTGTTGTTCCCCCAGTTTTCATGTGGCGTCACCCTGGCAATGTAGGAGGCCAAGGATAGAAAGGAATATATGGGAATGGAAAGGGGAATTAAAATGGTTACCATCTGTGAAATCCAGCAGGCCTTGGTGGACAGAGCGCAAGTGATTAACAGCCTAAAAATGGGGCCATTGATCCAGAAGTACAAGTTCAAATCATGTCATGACAACAGAATAAATTAAATTAATGTAATTAAACAAATCTGAAATTAAAGCTACTCTTAATGGTAACACTGAAACCAGTAAAATTCCACCTGGTTCATCAGAAAAATAATTAGTTTTAAGTTATTAGTTAAATAATTTTCGTTATTTGTTGTTATTAGTTATTAGCTTAATGACTAAATAAATTGCCACCTTTTATTCGGCACCAACCACAACAATGTGGTTGACCTTTAATTATCCACTCTACGCATGGGCAATTAGTGTTGGCAATAGCACTTCCAGCAATCTCCGCAACTCATCAATTTGGGAAAGGGAGAAATGTTGCAGCTTTGTGCTCACTGAAATAACGACAATTATGGATTCTGGGGAGTGGAGGGCTTATACGGAGCTTGGACATCCTCTCTGTGACTGCATGGGTTTTCCCCGGATGCTCCAAGGGACAAAGGTTTAAGGCGAGAGGGGAAAGATTGAATAGGAACCCGAGGTGCAACATTTTTCCCCCACACAGAGTGTGATGGGGACATGGAATGAGCTGTCAGAGAAGGTAGTTGAGGCAGGTATTATAACAACACTTAAAAGGCACCTGGACAAGGCCAAACGCAGGGACTAGTGCAGACGAGGCATCTTGGTCAGCATGGGCAAGTTGGGCTGATAGACCCGTTTCCATGCTGAATGACTTTCACTCTACGGAGGGTGAGGAGGAACAGAAGATGATTCCACGTGGGGAAATAGAGAGAGTACAACTTGACTCAATATCACTACTATTGAGTTAACTAACTTTACCTTTCTGTATCTGTCGAATGCAGTGAACTGAATGGCGCCGTATGGAAAGATCCTGACCATCATAGCTCCGTTACCTTTATACAATCCAAGGAAGCCTTCTTTCTTTGGCACAGCGCAAAGAGCAGAAAACACTCCTGTAAGAAAGGTCACAATCTTTAATTTCATGGGTGTCGCCAATCGTTAAACCCCCTTCAACCAGATTCTCCAATATTTCCCCCAGAGTAACAGTGAGAAAACTAGGCTCTGCCACTGGACTCAAATTTCAGCAGCAAAGCAAACCTACAAATTTAGCATCCGAATCTAATCAAGTCCGTCTAGAAATTGAACGTTCTTGAACAATGTGCAGAGGTCCAGAAATGGCTGGCCTGGACTCTGAACCTTTAATTAGGACAGGGGGCGGACAAGAGTTGGAGGTTTGTAGAAAGTAACATAAGTCTCACAAAGATCACCAGCGTGCAAGGGAAATTAAGTACCTCAGTATCTTTAATCTCAACTCATACATCAGTTAGCACTTGGCCGAGTTCTCCAAGTTACATTGCATTGGTCTACAATCAAACAAATAGGTGCAGGAGATGGGACAGATTTTTGAGAGTAATTACCAAGGTGATTGTAGTGACGGTTGTGAGCCTGTAGTAAAATCTTCACTCTGTCCAAGGGGGCGATAGTTGACTTTGCACAACATCCTGCAACACCTACGTAAAAAACAAATTTAGATTTTATCTTCAATCACAATAATACTTTATTAGCCAAGTATGTTTCGCAGCATACGAGGAATTTAATTTGCCAAGTCGGTCATACAAATAAAAAGCAACGAACACACATAACACATTTTAACATAAACATCCACAACAGTGACTCCTCCACATTCCTCACTGTGATGGAAGGCGAAAAAAAAGTTCAATCTCTTCCCTTTGCTCTCCCACGGTCGGGGGTGTCGAGGCCTCAGTTGACGGGACGATCTTGACACCTGTAGCCGGCGGCATTTTGGCCCTCCACATCGGGGCGATCAGCTCCTGCATCGGCAGGGATGTCAGCTCCCCCGCGCCAGCAATCGAACCCTGCATCAGGGCTGGTCAAACCTTCAGCGACGTTGGACCTCCTGAGACTGCGAGCTCTCAATGTAAAGTCCGCAGGTTGGAGCGAACCCAGGCAAGGGATCGACTCCGATGTCAAGTCCACGCCCCACGGTGGGGCCCAAGATCAGTCCAAGGAGGCCTTCAGCTCCATCGATGGTAGGCTGCCGAGCGACCGGAGCCACGATCCGGAAAGTAATCACATCTCCGGCAAGGTAAGAAATTGTAAAAAAAAGTTTCCCCCAACCCCCACATAAATAAAATCGAACATTTACACAAACTTTTAACACACACTAAAAAAAATTTAAAAGACGAAAAAACAAACAGATTGCTGGCGGGGCTGCCAATCGTGCGGCGCCCCTTTGTCAACACCAACAAAGAGAATCTGCAACATCTAAATACTATTTGCATAGATATACAAAGTATACATATAATAGAACGAAGGAGCTAAAATTGACCATTGTCCTAGTCAGAAGTGTGGGTTCAAGCCCCACTAATTGTTTGTGCACATTAATTACAGTGCCATAGTGCAAGAGTATTAATCTTTCATATAGACATGCCAATTCGGCCCGGTCTACCCTCTCAGTTGATGAGCATCTTTTCCAATGTGAAGAGGAACCAAATTTTCAACCATGATCTCATGAGTAGGTTAACCTATGATGAGCATTTGACAGCACTGGGCCTGTACTCGATGGAGTATAGAAAAATGAGGGGGTCCTCATTGAAACAAACAGAATAATGAAAGGCTTGGATAGAGTGGATGTGGAGAGGATGTTTCCACTAAAGATCATAGCCTCAGAATTAAAGGACGTTCCTTTAGGAAGGAGATGAGGAGGAATTTCTTTAGTCAGAGGATGGTGAATCTGTAGAATTCTTTGCCACAGAAGGCTGTGGAGGCCAAGTCGGTAGATATTTTTAAGACAGAGATTGATAGATTCTTGATTAGTACTGATGTCAGAGGTTATGGGGAGAAGGCAGGGGAATGGGGTTAGGAGGGAGAGATAGATCAACCATGATTGAATGGTGGAGTAGACTTGATGGGCCGATTGGCCTAATTCTACTCCTATTCCTTATGACCTTATGAACAATCAAGCAGATTCAAAAATAGACACAAAATTCTGGAGTGGGTTGGGCAGCATCCCTGGAAAACATGGATAGGTGATGTTTTGGGTCGGAAGCCTTCTTCAGACTGATTGTAGGGGGTGGGAAAGCTGGGAGTGAGGAGGGGCAGGGCAGAGCGACGCCAGTGATAGGTGAACACAGGTGAGGGAACTATTTGATAGCCAAATTGTTGGACAAATGCCAGAGATGAAGAAACAGGTGTGAGCCGAAAGGATAAAGAGTTGCAAACCCTTGTTAAGCCCAGGGATAGAAATGCTGTGATATGCAAATTTGTTGTAAATTGTACAGATGGAGTGGGAAGGAGAAGGGGGAGGGGGGGAAAAAAACGGTGCATGGTCAGCCAGGTTTCAGGAGAGGGTGGAGGGTTGGTTTTGGGAGAGATAGGAGAGGGGGAAGAAGACTGTTTGTTGATTAGTTATTTCAATAGATTCTCTTGGACGATCAACAAAACTATTTAAACACAATGGAGAGGTTAAGAGAAAAGGCAGGACCAAGAGTCGTCAGCATACACATGGAAGCACAAACTCTCTCTTTAGGTGATGCTAACATATCGAGCAGAAAAAACATAGATCCTTGGAAGTATCAAGAGATACCGGAGCAAAGAAAGGATCTCAGGCTACAACCTGATAAAGTCCTGGAGAAATACAGCATGGAAATGGGTAGAACATAGAACAATGCAGCACAGGAACGGGTCCAATGTTTGTGCCAAACATGTTGCCAGGTTAAACTGATCTCATCTTCCTGCGTATGATTCATGTCCCTCTATTTCCTGCACTTGCACGTGCCTATCTAAAAGCCTCTTAAACACCACTATCTTAACTGGCTCCTCTGTTGCTCCTGGCAATGCGTTTCAGGCCCCCACTACTCTCTGTACAAAAAGGAAAGGTTTAAAAAGGATACGGGCCAAACGCTCACAATTAGGAGTGGCTAAGATGGGACATGAACGACTTGGATGAAGGGGCTGTTTACGTGCTGTAATGACTAAACAGGCCCTTTGGCCCAACTCAATGCCGATCAAGACATTCATCCGAGCTAGCACCCCTTGCCTGCATTTGACTCATAATCCTCTAAACATTTCCTCTCCTTGAATCTGCCCAGAATGTCTTTTAAAACCTTTCCAAAGTGTTTATTACATTGTACCACCCTCTCCAAGTTCCTTTTGAAGTCCTTCCATATAAACACCATCCTGTTGAATGTTGACCTTCGGGTTCCTTTTAAATCTTCCTCATCTCCTTAAATTTATGCCTTCCAGTTTTGCACTCCGCTAACCCAGGAAAAAGGCTGGCTTTCTACCTTTTCCACGCACCTCATAGTTTTATACAGGGTTTGTGTTTCTACAATAGGTATAAAACTATGATCAATTTATTCAAATTTATAGTTACCTCCTGCTACGAAGGAGCGGAGCCAAAAATAGTTTTGATGCGCAGGGGCGTGAGGCTTGGCGTTGCCAGGGATGGGGGCTTCCGTTGTCATGACGAACGAGTCCCAATCTATTCACGGATGATTAAGCTGCAGTGCAAAAACAGGAAATAAATTAGATTACGTTTATTTAACAGCAAGATACCATACAAAGTTTCACTATCATTTCTTCATATTTCGGAACAAAAATTCTGAATTCAACAGTGAGAGGGATTTTTTTTTTCTCTTAATGTATTAATTTTCCAGGATCGAGGAATCATTGACAAGGCCACCATTTCTTGTCGCTATCCAGAAGCTGTGTAAGATGGCAGAAGCCCCCCCATCATAAATTTCTGAGGTCATTCTGGTGAAGATGCTCGCAGAGTATTGTTGGGAAAGGATTAGACCAGCAATGAAGAAGAAACAGTGATATTCTTTGGAGATGTACTATTTGAAGGGGAATTTACATGAGGGGATCTTGTGTGCCTGAAGCCTTTGTCCTCCTTAATGGTAGAGCCATGGTCTTGGGAAGAGCTTTGGAGCAGTCTTGGTGTGGTCATGGAGTCACACAACATGGAAACAGGTTTCACACACATACAACCACGTTCATCCTTTTGGGGCCCTATTTTTATTCGAGTTACTGTTCAAGATACCAGCATCTGCAGTCTCCTTGAAGTCCACAATTATAGGCATATTGACGGTTGAGATGTTAAAGGAATACTTCTGATCTGGATTTACTGTGGAGAAGGTCTCGGACGCAAGGGGTTTCGGAGAAGTGCCTAATGATGTCAAAGACATCTCCACGTTACAAAAGTGGAGATACTCACGGTTTTAAAGAACATAAAGGCGGATCGATTCTCGGTATCCGACTAAGTGTATCCAAGGACATTGTGGGAAGCTCAGGAAGCAATTGCTGGGGCCCCTGGCAAAGATATCAGTATCACTGCCAGCTGTTTGGGAGGTACCCGAAGATTGGAGGGCGGCTAATGTTGCGCCATTATTTAAGCCATGGAGACTCACATCAGTGATAGAAAAGTTGGTACGGTGATTCTGGCACACCGGAACTGCCTGCATTTGGAAAGGCAAGGAATGATTAGGGATTGTCAACGTGGCTCTGTGCGTGGGAAATCTGATCTTGCCAATTTGAATTGAATCTTATGAACAGGTGACCAACAAGATTGATGAGGGCAGGGCAGTAGAGATTATCTATATGGAAGTAAGACAAAATGCTGGAGTAACTCAGCGGGTCAGGCAGCATCTCTGGAGAAAAGGAATAGGTGACGTTTCAGGTTGAAACCCTTTTTCAGACACCTACGTGGACTTTAGCTCGGCCATTGACAAGGTTCTGGGTGGTAGGCTGGTGTAGAATGTTAGATCGCGTGGGATTCAGGGCGAGTTGTCAACTAGATGCAAAACTGGCTTTGTGGTTGGAGTCAGTGGATGGTAGTGGAGAGTGGTTTCCCAAGTTAACCAGCACTGGGTCACAGGGGATCAGTGCTGGGTCCATTGTTGTTCGTCATCAATGAATGATGGGATGAGAATGTATTTTGGCACAATTATTAAGTCTGCAGATGATACCAAAAATTAGTGGAAAAGTGGAGAGTGAAGGTTAGCTATGATTATAACAGGACCCCGATCAACTGGGGAAATAGGGCAAAGCATGCAGAGACACAAATTGATGAAGTGACTCAGCAAGTCAGGCAGCATCTCTGGAGAACTTGAATAATTGCCTTTTTAGGTTGGGATCCTTCTTCAGACTAACTGTAGTAAAGGGGAAAACGCTGGAAGAGAGGTAGGGGCAGGACAAAGCCAGAGAAGTGATAGGGGGATGCAGCAAGTGGGGTGGGGTTGATTGTCAGATGACAGGGCAAAAACCAGGAGGTGAAAAGACAAAAGGTGTGAGATAAAGAGAGAATAGGCATGAAATGTGAAGCCAGAGGAAGTTGCATTTTGACAAGTTAAAACCAAAGCATGACTTGCACAGTATATGACAGGCCCCTGGAGAACGTTGTAGAACAGAGACACCTCGGGGTACAAGTATATTGATTCCTAAAGGTAGCATAGGCAGACAAGGTCTTGAAGACATTTAGCACGCTTGCCTTCATCAATCAACGCACTAAATACCAAAGTTAGAACACCATGTTACAACTGTACAAGACGTGGATTAGACTACAAACTAAAGGTGTAGCCATGTGCACTCATGTGGTCCCTGGCTACACCTATCTCTGCAGCGCAGTCATTGTTCTAAACCAATACTGGATAGACTCGGCTTGTACTCGCTAGAATTTAGAAGATTGAGGGGGGATCTTATAGAAACGTACAAAATTCTTATGGGGTTGGACAGGCTAGATGCAGGAAGATTGTTCCCGATGTTGGGGAAGTCCAGAACAAGGGGTCACAGTTTAAGGATAAGGGGGAAATCTTTTAGGACCGAGATGAGGAAAACATTTTTCACACAGAGAGTGGTAAATCTCTGGAATTCTCTGCCACAGAAGGTAGTTGAGGCCAGTTCATTGGCTATATTTAAGAGGGAGTTAGATGTGGCCCTTGTGGCTAAAGGGATCAGGGGGTATGGAGAGAAGGCAGGTACAGGATACTGAGTTGGATGATCAGCCATGATCATATTGAATGGCGATGCAGGCACGAAGGGCCAAATGGCCTACTCCTGCACCTATTTTCTATGTTTCTAACTCCGGCACCATTCCCAGACTTTTTATCCGCGATGTTAACAATTGCATTGGTGCTGACAATTTCACCCATCAATTTGACTGCCCACTTCCCTCCACAGATATTGCTTGGCCCGCTGAATACTTTGTTAAGTCACCTCAGATTCATCAGGATTAAAAATACATCTGTCAATGCTCCACTAAACTTTTCACCTGATCTATATCCTATAGTAGCCTTAGATGAGCTTACATGCTATTCTCAGCACCACCAAAACCGGTGTTACCTTCAAACATCATCATACCTCTGACATACACGTACAAGTCATTCATATATACCACAAACAGTAAAGGTCCTAGCACTGATCCCTGCAGTGCACCACTTGTCACAGACTTCCATTCAGATAAATACTCTTCCACTACTACCCTCTGCCTATCATCAAGCCAGTTTTGGTTCCTATTATAGACACAAAGTGCTAGAGTAACTCAGCGGGTCAAGCAGCATCTCTGGAGAAAAAGGAGGGTGACGTTTCGAATCTGAAGAAGGGTCCTGACCTGAAACGTCACATCATCCTTTTTCTCCAGAGATGCTGCCTGACCCGTTGAGTTACTCCAGCACTTTGTCTCTATCTTCGGTATAAAGCATCGTCTACAGTTCCTTTCTGTACACTTTGGATCCTATTTGCCAGCTCACCTTGGATCCCATATTGCCACTAACGCAGATAAATGCAGAGGATGAATTAAGAGAAATATTTTGTAAGTCATGCAAAACCAACGGGTTTTATGTCTGCACTTTTACCACGAGTTTACTGATGTCAAGGCATCTCTATTTATCTTAAATTTAAGACAAATAAACTGACATGTCAGTGAAAAGAATTATTCGTGCATGTTAGGTGGTCTTCTTTGGCTGTCCCTCGGAAATGAGGATGGATTGTTTCCACTCTGGTCCCGTAGGAACCACAGACTCTAAGTCAGGGCAGAATTTGCAGGGATGCACTTCTTTTGGCTTACACACAGATGGTGTTTGGAGCCAAGGCATGGACTTGAAGCTTGCAACACCGTCCCAAATGTTCCCACTCCATTTTGAACAGTCATGGTTAGAAATTTCCCGGAGTCAAGCAAGCATGTTGGATTGCCCTCGAAGGATACTTTGAACACATTTTTCCAAATACTGTCCATCTGCTCTCTCTTCAATGGCATTAATAAGTTCATAAGTTCTAGGAGCAGAATTAGGCTAATCAGCCCATCAAGTCTACTCCACCATTCAATAATAGCTGACCTATCTTTCCCTGTCAACCCCATTCTCTTGCCTTCCCTTTGAAAGTATATTCTAGAAAAACAGATATAAGCAAACGACCTGCTACAGGCCCACCGCCGTTTTTCCAGCACCCTTGGTTCAGGAGCTTTTCTGGATTATCCGTTTTGCTGGATCAACAGAAGTCACAGTCTCCAAAAAGAGTCAAACGATACCAGAACGGTCCGCGTAGAGGGTACCAGCCCACATAGTCGGCCTCGGAAATCGGCTATGGGAACGGATTTGCCTGATACGGCTGGGCTGGAGTTCCTGACCCCTGGCCGCAGAGGGCAAATTTGACCTGCCAATCAGCGCAGACATTGAATGAGGTCGAGATCGGCCGTCTCACCCAGCCTAGGTGCCACATTTATGGGGGGACCTGTTGGGTGGGGTGGGGTGGGGGGGGGGGGGGGAAGAGAATTCCACAGATTCACAACTCTCCAGTCTCTGTCAGCAAGGGCCTACATTAATATTTTCCTCTTCACATATCTATGGAAGCTTTTAATCAGTTTTATATTCCCCGCAAGCTTTCTTTCATGCTCTATTTCCCCCCCCTCTTAATTAATCCCTTTGTTCTCATCTGTTAAATTCTAAATTTCTCCCAGTCCTCTGGTTTGCTGCTTTCTATGGCCAAATTATATGCTCTTCCTTGGATTTAACACTATCCTTAATTTCCCTCCTTAGCCACGGTTGAGCTGCCTTCCGTTTTATTTTTATGCCAGACAGGGATGAGCATTTGTTGTAATTCATCCATGCAATCTTTAAATCTATGCCATTACTTATCCACCGTCAACTCTTTAAGTATTATTTGCTCGTCTATCCTAGCCAATTCCCGTCTCATACCGTCAGTTACATTTCTTTAAGTTCAGGACGCTTGTCTCCAAATTAACCGTGTCACTCTCCATGTTAATGCAGAATGCTGGTATATTATGAACACTGTTGCCCAAGGGGTTTTGCACAACATGATTGCCAACTCATCCTTCCTCATTGTACAATACCCAGTCTAGGACGGCCTGCCCTCTTTTTGGTTCCTCTACATATTGGCTTAGAAAACCATCCGTATACATCCTGGGAGAGTCCAGGACCAAAGGTCACAGCCTCAGTATTAAAGGATATTCCTTTAGGAGGAAGATGAGGAACTTATTTAATCAAAGGGTGGTGAATCTGTTGAATTCTTTTTCCCAGAAGGCTCTGGAGGCCGTCAATGGATATTATAAAGGCAGAGATAGATTCTTGATTAGTACGGGTGTCAAAGGTTATGGGGAGAAGGCAGGAGAATGGGGTTAGGAGGGAGAGATAGATCAGCCATGGTGAATGGCAGAGTAGACTTGATGGGCCGAATGGCACAACTTTGCTCCTATCACTTGTGATTTGGAGAGGATCAGTAATATCATTTTATTCTCCCCACATTCCTCTGGGGAACATTTCTCCTCATCATCATCCAAGGGAAACAATTTACACCGGTTAATCAACCAACCAACCTGTAATAAAAAGGAACAGCTGGTGCTGGTTTATACTAAATATAGACACAAAATGCTGGAGTAACTCAGCGGGTCAGGCAGCATCTGTGCTCTGTAACACCTGATTCTACATAGAAAGATCCTCATTGAGTTCAATGTCATTGATTAACAGCCGCATCGTTATATTTGTTCAAGAAAGAACTGCAGATGCTGGAAAATCGAAGGTAGACAAAAATGCTGGAGAAACTCAGCGAGTGCGGCACCATCTATGGAGCGAAGGAAATAAGCAACGTTTTGGGCCGAAACCCTTCCCATCGTTATATTTTTCAGGTCAGGAACCTTCTGGAGTCGGAAGGAGGTTCCCGATGATTCATCGCCTATCTGTTTTCTTCAGTGATGGTGCCTGACCCACTGAGTTACGCCAGCATTTTGCGTCTATCAAACCACCAACCTGAGATAGAGCCAAATTGCTGGATTAACTCAGCGGGTCAGGCAGCATCTCTGGAGATAGAGAATATGTGATGTTTTGGGTTAGGACTGTTCTTCGAAGAGGGATCCAGACCTGAAATGTCTCCTATCCAAATTCTCCAGATATGCAGTCTGACCCGCTGAGTTACTCTAGCGCTTTGTGTCTATCTTTAGTATAACACGATCCTTAATTTCCCTCCTTATAGGCTGTGGGCCGAGCATCACAAATGTGTCTAGAAATGGGATTTCGTGACCCAAGTCACCAAACTACATGAAATGTTCACATATTGTGTAAAAAAAAATTATATAAATCACCCCTGAAACTCGATATGAAGAAGACTTGCACATTTTTTTATTAAATTAGAGAAAAACCGGAAAAATTTCGGGTGATTTTTAGTCCAATCAAAGCACGTTTAACATTGAGTTGTCTACCAGTTGGCCAATCACGCGCTTTGTTTCAGGCTAGCACACAAAATGGCTGAGGGGGCTTCACAGATGCCTGTTTTACTGGAGATTCCGATTTGTTGTTCTGTGGAATAAATGTCGTGGAAACTTGCAGCAGGTAATTGTATGTAGTGGGAAAAGCATTAAAAAGGCTGAAGAAAGTGCTGCGAAGTGGATTCAAGTGCAAGAAAGCCTTGAAAGCAAAGTCCCTGCTGAGGTCCTGGAACACAAAGATTTAGACAGCCAGGGACCAACTCTAACTAAAAGGTAAAATCTAAAGTCTGAATTCATGAAAATCTATCTGTATGGCGTTTAATTAATCCCTTTTATAATGTGAATAAATTCATTCTTTCATTCAAAACACAGTAAATTAACCATTGTCACTAATGCCAGTCTGTTGTAGAGTAATAAGTCTTTAACAGCTAATCTCGGAGCTGCCTGCGAAAACTTACCGGGAAAAAGTGCTCCGATCGCGGGACATAGGTACTCGCGGTAAAGTGAAGCCACGGTCTCAATTAATAAGCGGCCGATTCGCGAACGCAGCAGGCAGCATCCCTAGTGAGATTTCAGATCACGACCCTTCTTCAGATAGGGTCTGAAGTTCTTCTGCATGTCTTTATTTCTGCAACCTACCAACCAAATCTTTGCTACCAACCTGCACGTGTTTGGGATGTGGGAGGAAACTGGGAGGATCCAGAGGAAACTATACCAAGTCACTGGAAGATTGCACAATGCACAGGCAGTACAGAACTCTCCAAACTGCGCCACTGGACGCCCCATGGTGGCGCCACCAGACAGGAACTCACTCGCATTTGTTTGTGTCCCACAGTAATGCCTGAATCACACTGCTAATCTGCGCCAATGTACACAAGTGGAAATAAATAATTGGAAGGATTTTGCACTGAGGTTTACAAATATAACGATGCGGCTGTTAATCAATGACATTGGACTCAATGAGGATCTTTCCATTTAGAATCAGGGGTTACAGAGCACAGATGGTAGCAATGCCAACAATCTAATCTCACAGTCAACAATTATGGGCTCCACCTTTCCTTGTCATCTGTTGCCGGCCCCGATTTATTCTGGACTTCTCCTACCTCCAGGTAGAAAGCAGGGGTAGGGGGGAGGAGTGGATGGGTGGAAGGCGGGGGAGAGGGCAGGGTGGAGGAAAGGCGGGGGGAGGAGGGGAGGAGCGCAAGGCGGGGGTAGGGGTGGGAGGCAGGGGATAGGGGGACTAAGGGTGGAAGAAGACAGGGAGAAGGGTGAAAGACGGATGGGTGGAAGAAGCGAGGGAGGCGATAGGTGTGGAAGGCGACATGGAGTGGATAGAGGGGATATGGATGGAAGGAGACGGAGAGTAAATGGAGGGGTTTTGGTGGAAGAGGTGGGGGGTGGAGAGAGTGAAGGCAGGGTGGTGGTTGGGGACAAGGGTAGGATTGGGAAGGTGGTGAAATAAAGGGAGAGGAGCGCACGTTGGAGGAGAAAGGGGGGCGGTGACTGGGGATACACGTGCGAGGGGCGCCAAACCACTCACTCCATCTTGCTTCACCACCTTCACCCACACATGATCCTTCTCCCTCGGGATCAACCCCTCGTCCAGCAGCTCCCTCTCTCCAGCGCGCAGCCCACTGACCTTATCTCGGCTTCTTCTCGCCTCAGCCGCCAGTTAATAGACCGATAGACAGTGCGAGCGAGCGAGCGACTGACTGACCGACCTTTGGCCGCCGCCCCCGCGGCCTCGTCCGTTAACAAACAGCCCGACGATGGCCACTGCATCCGGGCCTCCGCGCGCAGCCCGCCTCTCGATCACCGGAGCAAATGACCGCGCGGCTGCAACCTGCAGCACGGTTTGCATTGGTTGGTGCACACAGCCTGAATCAAATGCATGCATCTAAAACTGCACACGGGTGAAGTGTGTGTGTATATGTTGTCATATGATACACTACTTGCAGCAACACCACAACGCGTAATGTAAACATTAGTAGGCCAAGAGAGCAGGCCAACCAGCGCCCCTCTTTCCTCAGAAGGCATGTCATGTCGTAATTGAGGAATTAGGCCATTCGGCTTTCAAGTCATCATGGCTGATCTATCTATCTTTTCCACTCAACCCCCATTCATTCTCTTGCCTTCTCCCCATAACCCCTTACACCCAAACTAATCAAGAATCTGTCGATCTCTGCCTTACATGTATCCTTCTGTGGCAATGAATTCCACAGACTCGCCACCTGACTAAAGAAATTCTCCCTCATCTCCTACCTAAAGATGCGTCCACTAGTGGAAACATCCTCTCCACATCGCCCAGGCCTCATATGTCCCCAACAATACTCACTGACTTCTGCAGATGTGGCGTAGAAAGCAAGTGTTAATGTATGGGGATCACAGGTTGGTGCAGACTTGGTGGGCCGAAGGGCCTGTTTCAGCACTGTCTCTAAATTAAAGTAAATTGCAGCATGATTTGGCAACAGTTCCATCCAAGACCACAAGAAATTGCAGAGTCGTGGACATAGCCCAGACCATCACGTAAACTAACCTCCCTTCCATGGATTCCATCTATACTCACGCTGCCTCGGCAGGGCCATCAGTGTAATCCAAGACCAGTCTCACCCTGGTTCTTCCCTCTTCTCCCCTCTCACATCAGGTAAAAGGTACAGACGTTTGAAAACAATACATCCAGATTCAGGGACAGTTACATCCCAGGTGTTATCAGGCAACTGAAAGGTCCCCTCATCAGCTGGAGCGCAGTCCTGACCTCCCATCCACCTCATCAGAGACGTTTGAACTATCTTTAATTGGACTTTATCCAGAATTACAGTGGTTCCTCCTTCACAGTTGAGATGAATCAAATGGTTACTTTTGTGGAAGTCTAGGACTAGAAGATAGCCTCAGAATAAAAGGATGTTCCTTTTGGAAGATGATGAGGAATTTATTTAGTCAGAGAGTGGTGAATCTGTGGAATTCTCTGCCACAGAAGGTAGTTGAGGCCAGATCATTGGCAATATTTAAGAGGGAGTTAGATGTGGCCCTTGTGGCTAAAGGGATCAAGGGGTATGGAGAGAAGGCAGGGATGGGATACTGAGTTGGATGATCAGCCATGATCATATCGAATGGCGGTGCAGGCTCGAAGGGCCGAATGCCTACTCCTGCACCTATTTTCTATGTTTCTACGAATCTGTGGAATTGTTTGCCACAGAAGGCTGCAAGTAAAAATTTAATTGTCCTATCTGGGACATACGACTATAAAACATTCTTGACTGTGGAGGCCAAGTCCATGGATATTTTTAACGCAAAGATAGATTCTTGATTAGTACGAGGGTTACGGGGAGAACGCAGGTGAATGGGGTTAAGAGGGAAAGATAGATCAGCCATGATTGAATGTCGGAGTGGACTAGTTGGGTGCAATGGTCTATCTCTGCTCCTGTCACCTATCACTGACGAGCTGATGACATTCCACCGAGGGAAGGGGAGGTTCCGTGAGACCACGTGGGCAGCCAGGCCGGGCGGGGTGGAAGGAATCGGATGTCCCGCCCTCTCCACGGGTCGGCGTGATTGACGGTCCCCTGCGGCCAATGGAGAGGCGGGCGGGCGCCGTTTCAAATCCAACGGGCGGCCGAGCACGTGACCGGGCCGCGCGCCGATTGGCCGGTAAGCGCGCGCGGGGGGGAGAGTGCGCAGAGGGAGGGGTTGCGGAGAGAGCAAGATGGCGACGGCGGAGCCGGTAGCGGCCGCGGAGCCGGTGAGAGGAGGAGTGGGGCGGAGTTGGAGGGAGAGAGGGAGAGACACACACACATCCATCCATCACAGCACACCACACCACACTGGCCGGCTCGCTCGCTCGTTGTTTCTCTTGTTTTCCCATCGGTCTACCTCAATCGTGTGGCCGGTTTGACACGTGTGTGTGTGTGGGGAAGTATCCCGTGGTCAAGTGTGACAGGCGATGGACACGGGGAACCGGCATGGCGTGCAGCTGATGTGGGTTCCTCGAATGAAAGCAGAGGGAGGGGAGATGAGATATATATATATATTGTAAATCAACATTCATTTTCTCTCTTTTTACATTACAATTCAGGCCATTTAGTGCGTGAGACAGTATTTCTTGGGAGGAAGAAGGCCCCATGAGGCCTAGGGCTGTCATGCTTTCCGGAGTGGGAAACATTCTAGTTGGTGGAAAGGCGGAGGGGATGTCAGGGGACGGGATAGATCAGGGGTGAGAGGTGGGGGTGGACTGTGGAGGAGGTGTTGAACTGTCATTGGAGTGGGGAGGGGGTTTCTTGAGTTGACTAAGGGGGTGAGGTGTGGGGAGGGTTTTTTTGTGGGGGTGGCTGTAGGGCTCTAGATGGTGGGGGATTTGGCAAGGGATGATGGGGGAGTAGGCTCGGGCATGGGATGCAGAGAGGAGGTGTGTGTGCATGGGATGGCGGGTGAGTGGGCACAGGTGATGGAGTGGGTGCCAGATGGCAGGGGAGACGGCACAGGATGTTGAAGGCTGGGGAGGATGTGTGGGGTGGTGCATGGTGGATGGGGAATGCCAATGAGAGTACATGTTCATGGGCTGCGGGAATGATGGGCGTGCAAATGAATGAAGAATGGGGTGTCGAGTGTGGAAGGGGAGGAACAGATATGGTGGGTGTGGGATGGGGTGCTGTGATTTGGAAAGGAGGTATTTGTTTTGCATGGAAGGAATGGTGTGCGAGTGAATTTCAGGCTAGCTGAGGGTTAGGGATGATGATTCTGTTTGTAACAGAATTTTTGGCCAGAAGTAGGTGCAGGAAGGTGGATATTGCGCCAGTAGGAGGGAATAGGCAGATGGGTTGAGGTGTAGGGTTGTGAGAAAGGTGGGATTGTGGGTCGGTGGGGGAGAAGAAGTAACTCTGCACTGACTAAAGGTGGACTGCAAGGAGGGTTGGGGGTGCAGCAGATTGGATGTGAGATGGTGGTGGGAGGAGCAGGGTTAGCAGTTAGCCAAAGGTCATAAGTGGTCGGAGCAGAATTCGTACATTCGGCTCATCAAGTCTACTCCGCCATTCAACTATGGCTGATCTATCTCTCCCTACTAACCCCAGTCTCCTGCCTTCTCTCCATAATCCCTGACATCCTTATTAATCAAGAATCTATTTAAAAAATATCCATTGACGTCCTCCACAACATTCTGTGGCAAAGAATTCCACAGATTCACCACCCTCTGACTAAAGAGGGTGGAAGCATTTCTGGGAGGTGATGAACATTGTACGGTTATGGAGTTGTACCGCATGAAAACACCTCAGCCCAACTCGTCCATGCCAGCCAAGATGTCCATAGTCATATTTGCCCGCTCCTGACCTATATTGCTCTGGCTCGTATTCCTATTCATGTACGTGTCCAAATGTCTTTTGAGCGTTGTTATCTGCCTCAACTATTTCATCTGGCAGATTCTTCCATATATCCACCACTCTCTGTTTTTAAAAAAAATCGCTCGGGTTCCTATTAAATATTTCTCCTCTCACCTTAAACCCACGCCTTCTACTTTAAAAATTCTGTGCATGACACTGAAAAAATTTGTCAAACGTCTTAAGAACAGCTCGAGTGAAGGTTTTCCATTATGTTGTTGGAGGGGGGCCTTCATTTTATGAAGCTGAAAATTTTGGGTTAAAAATTTTTTAAAAACTGCAATGCTGGGAATATAAAATAAAACGGGGAATGCTGGAATTGTGCAGCGTTAGGATTTTTGTCAGGAGGGTCTTCAGTCTGAAATGTAAGCTGTTTCTCTTCCTCAGCTATGGCTTGACTTGTCGAGTAGTTCCAGTGTTTTCTGCTTTTAATTTTATGTTAAGACCGTTCTCATTTAAACCAATTTTTTCTTTTGCTCTGTAAAATGTGATAATTTTTTTTCATTTCCCATGTCTGGAAACTGAAGCTGGAAGTCATAGATTGAAATGATTGACAAAAGATTTACAAGAGGCGGAGTAAAGTCTTGAGTTATTGGAACAGTATTTAGATAGGACAGGCTTAGAGGGATATGGGCCAAAGCCAGGCAGGTGGGACATGTTGGCCGGTGTGGGCAAATTGGGATGAAAGGCCTGTTTCCATGCTGTAAGACTGTGACTATACCAGTGAGTATGGGTAGAACTGATTTCATAAAATTTAAAGGAAGGCAGATAACCATTTGAGGATTTTGGGCTAATAGGCTGACAGGCACAATTCAGGATGTGTGTTAAAGTAAAACTGCCCCTTTTAAGAATCAGCACAAATATGTAGGTTAAATATCATCCACATTAGCTTTCAATATTTAGTTTCAAGCAGAGCTTCAAATGTTTGTCGCTTTTGTCGCCAACCTCTACCTATCTCTCCCCCTGCCTTCAGCCTCTTTGCCGTTAAAATCGTCAGTCTTGTCCATTTTATCTCAACTTGTAGTGCACACATGGATGGGCATAAGATCAGTGTCTACCTGGTGGACCAAAATGCGTGTTTCTATGTTGTATGACACTAGTGGAGCTGCTTTCCTGCCGCTCCAGTGACCGGCATTTGATCCCGACTTCTTGTGGAGTTTGCACATCTTTTTCTATGACTGCATGGTTGTCATTGGGTGTTCTGGTAACGTCCCACATTTCCAAAGAGATAAAGGAGTGTGAAATGATGGTTTGATTTGCCACTAAATAGTAGATGAATAGTAGAATCATGGGGAAAGTGTTGATGGGAATGTAACAAGAATAAAATGGGATTTGTGTGGAAATGAGGAACTAGCAGATGCTAGTTAGTACACAAAAGGACATAAAGTGCTGGAGTAACTTTGAAGAAATGTCACCTATTCCTTTTCTCCAGAGATGCGGCCTGAACTGCTGAGTTACTACAGCTTTTTGTGTCTTATCTTCTGGAGTAACTCATCAGGTCAGGCAGCATCTCTGGAGAACAAGGGTCTTTACCCGAAACATCGCCTATCCTTATTTTCCAGAGATGCTACCCAGATGCTGAGTTACTCCCGTACTTTGTGCCCTTTTGAGAGTGATGTATGATTTTATAAATAGGTGTTTCATGGCTGGCCATTTTCATGGTTTGATAACACTCCAGGTCTCCTTTCACATATTATCAATTTAAATTTGTATTCTGAATCCTGTTGTCTGGACCTTTACGCTTGACATGCATTGTCTCCCAGTCTAGCAATATCTCAATTTTAAAGCTCTTATCGTTAAAACACGAGAGGCTGTAGATGCTGGACACTGAGGCAAAAGTCAACCTGTTGGACGAATTTGGCGGGTCAGATAGCATTGGGAGCCCTGATGCAGACCTGCTGAATTCATCAAGCAGTTTGGTTTAGTTTTTGCTTCTTATCTTTGAGTCCGGGTTTCTGCATGGCCTTCATAATCCTTGTCTATCTATGCTACACAATCTCAAGCCCTCTGTTTTCTTCCAATTCTAGCCTTAGAAATATCACCCATCACTTTTTCTGCCGTTTGTTCTTTCAACTTCTATCTCCGGAATTTGATTGTTAACCTTTAAACAATTGCATGTTTAAACTGGGGGTGAAAATGTTCCTTTCTCCAAACCTTGAGATATGCAATCTCTCATTCTGTATCTTGTTGTTAGTTCAGGTGCTTGTGTTTAAGGAGAGATCTGCTTAACTTATCACAGTTTTAATCTTAATACTGCAGTCCTATTGCAATGCAACAAGTGACAGAAACTGAGAGATTCTGGTGGGTGGGAGGTCAGTTGGCTCCTCTGAACAACATGTTTAGGATGTGTGCATTTTTCGGCCTTGCACCTGAATTCTGTCTATACCAAAGCCGTCAGTAAAACGATCTTTTCCCTGATGCTCAGTTGTATTTATTTTGCAGCAAGAAATATCTGAAATACTAGAAACTGACACGGCAGCTGCAGATGCGTGCTCCGAAAATGCAACCCAAGATCAATATCTGAAACATCCTCTACAGAACAGGTCAGTCTATGCACAAAGCAGAACTGGTGGATGGGAAAACTAGGTGTTGCTAAGTGCCATTTTGGAAAGTGTGAATAAGACCAAGAATTTTGAATTCCATCAACAGAACTTCAAATTCCTTTTCAAGAGTGTAAAAGTTTACATCAAAATTCCCGTGCTGCGTCATGGATGATGACTTGAACTGAGGTTCACCTTCCTCAAAATCTAGATGTGAAAATCTCATTATGTTGTGGAAGAGTGTGGAATTATTCCTGCTGTCCTTTAAGCGATATAATTAAAACAGTATCCAAAATGCTGGAGTAACTCGGCAGGTCAGGCAGCATCTCTGGAGAACATGGATAGGTGATGTTTTGACTTGAGTCTGATGATGGGTCCTGAACCGGAACTTCACCTATCTGTGTTGTCTAGGGATGCTGCCTGACCTACTGAGTTACTCCAGCATTTTTTCTTTCTTTGATAAACCAGCATCTACATTTCCTTGTCTCTGCTAATTAAAGAAGTAACAATGTTCTAAATTATTTCTTTTGTTAAGCATTGGGAACTTTGAATGTTATGAAAGATACTATGTGGGTAAAGAAGAGGTACTATTGGAAAAGTTGGTTTGCAGTTACTCTATGTTCAGTTGTACTATGTTGTGGGAATCGCAGCATACAGTTGAGTTGTGTTGGTAGCTTGCTGAAAGCAGTTATCATTCTCCTTGGTTACTTCCTCAAAAAACATGATCAAATTAATGAGACAATTTCTTCGTCACAAGGCCACGCTTTCCAAAATCAGTCTCTGGCAATTTAAATGGGCACAATTCCTGTCCCTTTAGAGTTATCTTTAATAATTTCTCTGTCATTGACGTAAGATTCACAGCCTATGGTTATTTGGGTTATTCTTGCGACCCCTCTTAAAGGGCAGCATTAGCTACCTTCCTCAAACACTTCCTCTGGCAACTCGATCCATATACCTCGCACCCCAAGTTCTTATGGCATCTTTGCCCCCTCTGCTTAAACCTGTGCCCTCTAGTTTATGATTTTCCCAACGCTGGGGAAAAGGCCTGTGTATACATCCTATCTGATTTCATATGCCCCTCAGTCTCCTAAACTCCAAGGAATAAAGTTCATAATATGTAGGATCAGAATTGGGCCATTCAAGTCTGCTTCACCATTCAATTATGGATGATCTATAAAGTCCTAGTTTGCTCAACTTCCAATATTCCCAATTACTCAATCCCTCGACCCTAGGCAGCATCCTCGTGAATAATGTCTCGACTCTTTCTTGCTTTCTGTACCTGTTTCATCCGTCCCAATAGCCCATTTATGTAAGATTTTGCAGACACCCAAAATGCAGTACTCGTCCTTTTCACTTCTTGCCACCTTGTTTTAAGATTCTAATGATTTCCAATGCAAGTTGTTGCCAGGAGAATTGGAGTGGGGGGTGGGAGCAAAGGAATCTGGATTTTATGCAGATGCTGGTTTACAAAAAAGTACACAATGTGCTGGAGTAACTCAGCGGGTCTGGCAGCATCTCTGGAGAATGTAGATAGGTGACGTTTGTTTGAATGAATGTTACTTTATTATCAATTTTTTTGTTATGCTTAGAGACACCAACAAAGTTTAAACTCAGGACACTTTAGAAGAAAATTCTCTTCTGAAGAAGAAGGGTCCCAACCTGAAACGTCACTTTGCGTCCTATTTGTTCTCCAGAGATGCTGTCTGACCCACTAAGTTATTCCAGCACTTTGTGTCCTTCATTGTAGGCACACGGGCTGAAGAATGCAAAGCCGTATTCAGCCTGAAGTCGCCTCCTTTCGTCCATCCGTGGTCTCACAAAAAGCCAGTCTTCACAGTTTGATTTACTTCACATCAATAAACAGTTGAGAGCATTACGTACAACATATGTAATGGAACTACTTAAAACCTCAGTCCCTAAGAACTGTGTTCCAGGAATAGTATTAATTCTAGCCAATACACCAGTCATTATAGCAAGTGCCATCTACCTGAGTGTGGAAAATAGTTTATCAGATAAGAAAAAACAAACTGATTAGAACTGAGAAGGTCGTTAATAACTCCATCACTTTGCAAGCTGGATTTGCTCTTCTAAGCATATCTAAATTATTTTTCACATTTGGGTAGAGGCCACTTATAATTGTTGGGTGTATTGGCTAGAGTTTATATTTGTTTTGGAACACAGTTCCTAAGTACTGGTTTTAATTGGTTCCATTATCTATGCTTTATGTAATGATCTCAGCCGTTTATTGATGTGAAGCCAATCAAATTGTGAAGACTTTTTTCTTAGACTGAGCTGAGGAGGAAACTTCAGGCTGAATATGGGTTTGCATTCTTCAGCCTGTGTTCCTATATTGAAGTACAAAATCGTGAGAGGAATAGATCAGGTAATCGTCTCTTGCCTGAGAACCAGAGGACATGGGTGTAATGTGAGAGGGGAAAGATTTAATAGGAATCTGAGGGATAACCTTTGTACACAAGGGGTGGTGGGTGTATGGAACAAGCTGCCGGAGGAGCTAGTTGAGGCAGGTACTATTGCAACGTTTAAGAAATATTTAGAAATGTACATGGATAGAACAGGTTTAGAGGGATATGGGCAAAACCCAGGCAGATGGGACTAGTGTAGATGGGACACGTTGGTCGCTGTTGGCAATTTGGGCAGATGGGCCTGTTTCCATACTGTATGACTGACTCTGGATCTCCTTGGAGATGCTCCTTTCGTCAAGGCTGCAGACCTGTGAACCGATCTGTCGTTTGTGAGATGATTGATTCATGCATCAAAGAAACAGGCCATTTGGCCCATTGTAACCATGCAAACCATTAAACACCCATCTGCACTAATCCATTTTTTTCCTCTTGCCTCCACATAAATCATGCTTTCTCTCTCACATTTCCCCCTCCAATTCTCCTGGCACTGACTTGCGTTGGAAACAATTTACAGCAGCACATTAACTGTCCAGCCCACCCATTTTTGGTAGTGGGAGGCAACAGGAGCACTGAATGGGAAATCCATACGATCACAGCAACTTTCACATTCTCAGCATCCTGTGTCAGATTAAACAAGATTCCTTGGAGCTGAGCCCCACCTGGATTTGCAACTATTTCTCCCTTCCCCCTACATTCCTTCATCTGGCATCACAATTTGCAACTCTTCAATCATCTTGTTTCCCACCTTCTGCTTTAATCTCTGGCTTCTGTTCCAACCATGTGCCCATCAAAAACATCCCTTGCCTTTGTTTATATAATACCCGGCACATTTTGTCCTGCCATTCCTCTCTCCCCACTTTCTTTTATATCTCCACCCCCCCCCCCCCCCCCCCCCATTACAATAGGTCTGAAGAAGGCCCCCAGTCCGAAACATCATCCATCCATGTTGAATTATTCCAGCATTTTGCGTCCTATTTTTTAAACCAGCATCTGCAGTTTCTTGTTTCTACAAATGACTAGGCAACACTCAAATGACAGTAGGAGCACTCTGGAGAACCAGCAGAGCAAACTCCATGCCGATGGGTCACTGGATCTGCAAGGACATTATGCCACCCATTTTGTTTTGAAACTGCTTCCATCACTTGGCTTGTGACATACAGGTTTAGCTGTCTAACATGCATGACGTCAGACTTTTAGACCAGAGATATAGCAGGGAAACAGGCCCTTTGACCCACTAAGTCCACGCCGACCAGCGATCACTAGCACTATCCTACATACTCGTGACAATTTACAATTTTACCAATGCCAATTAACCTACAATCCTGTACGTCTTTGGAGTGTGGGAGGAAACCAGAGCATCCAGGGAAAACCCAGGCGGTCACGAGGAGAACATACAACTCCGTACAGATAGCACCCGTAGTCAGGATCCAACTCGGGTCTCCGGCGCTGAGAGGCAGCAACTCTACCATTGCACTTCTGCGCTGCTCCAAATCTGTAGTCCCATGCAGAGTCCGACGTTGACATCTTATTTCTAGGCATGCTTGATGTGCATCCACCATGCCCTTCTGCATTAGCTGATGGATTCCGGGCATGATTGTTATCATGGGGATACATTGAACCAAGACATCACAGATGTTAGTGACGATCCAGAGAGCTTGCACACTTCCCCATTTGGCATAATTGTGCTGCCACATCTAGTGGTGGTGTCGTTGTGTGAAGCTGGACTACGGCCACTGTACAGCCCAAGTGGAGATACTTTTACCAGAGTTATTGTGTGGATGTCCGTGTACAGCACGCACGCCTGCACAAATGAGATTAAGAATCTTTATCTCTACTATTTGTTTGCTCTCTATTTGTCTACAGGCCTATTTTGGCATCTTGATAAGGGGTAGTACTACCAACTACTTGTGTAGTGAAGTACTGTACCTATTCTGTGCCTTTGCTGCTTGTGATGTTTCTTGCAAGTATTGCTAGTGTGGTGGCACTAATCAGCAGAGGGAGGGTGCTAGTGATCGTCAGAAGGAATTTTTGTTGCCTGTTGTTGACCTTTCCTTTTGGTTTCAATTCTGAGGATTCTTTGATGTGTTGGCAATTTTGCTTTGAGTTATTTGCATGAAGCATAACTCCTGTGCCAGAAAGCTGGAAGAGAGAAGGGCAGGACAAAGCCTGGTAGGTAATGGGTTGATCGGAGCGAAGTGATAGGCAGGTGGCTGGACAAGGGCCCGAGATGAAACGACAGAAGGTGCGAGACAAAAAGATTGAAGAGTTGCAAGTTGTGAAGCTCGAAGAAGGAATGTAGGTGGAAGGGGAGGGGAGGAATATGTGCGGGTCCAGGTGTGCACAGGGGAGAGTGGTGGTTAATGGGGAGGTATATGGGGTAAGGAGGGGGGACGATTATGTAGTTATGTATCTACCTAAAATTGGAGAATTCAATGATCATACCAAGCGGAATATGAGGCATTGTTCCTCCAGGTTGTGTGTTGCCTCAAACTGGCGATGGTGGAGATTATGATTTGTTCTGCAAACTAATAAAATAATATGTACAATTGCATTGACATAATTGAAGTATTTGGAAAAAGTTTTTCTTGCTGTTGAATGTTGTAACTATAGCAAGCTATTTTCATAAATAGGATTGATAGTAACATTAATGGATTAAATACATCAAAATGTTGCCTGGTCAGATCTCCACCTCTAACTATGAGCATTGCAAAGCTGTTTTCTTCCTCGCATGTCCTTGAAATTCTAGTTTATTTCTGTGTGCCTTTTATTACTGAACACGATCTGCAAAGGCAAGCAAAACAGGAGTGCCAGTGTGTCACTGGGTTGCCAGCATTTAGACAAAAGATTATACTGTAGGCCTTCCTTAACAGGTGAAAGTAGAACATGATGATATGGTTTGTGCAGCAATAGAGATGCTGCTTTGCAGCACCAGAGACCAGGGCCCGATCCTGACTACGAGTGCTGGCTGGACTGAGTTTGTGCATTCTCCCGGTGACCGTGTGGGTTTTCCCATGTGCTCCGGTTTCCTCCCGCACTCCAAAGACGTAGAGGTTTGTAGGTTAATGGGCTCAGTAAAGATTGTAATTGTCCCTAGTGTGCAGGATAGTGCTTGTGTGGGGATTGCTGTACAGCACGAACACGGTGGGCTGAAGGGTCTGTACCTCTAAACTAAACTATCTTTTCCAATTCAGGGGATCACAAAGTTCTGTCTTGTTCACAAGGTGTCAAGTTCACTGCTTCTGATTTTTACTGTAGGTGGGCACTATGGTATTTTAAAAATGACAAGACCAAAGGTTGGACCGAAAACTTGCGACTTATCGCTAAATTTGATACAGTGGAAGATTTTTGGGCGTAAGTACTTGGTTTATGACTATTGCTTGTGTAACCTGTTCTTAACCTTGAAGTTGCAGTGGGAGAATACAAATGTGTGAAGTCAGTGAGGTATATGTTGGGTATCAAGTGTCATACAGGGGAGAGAGCCCAGTCCCCATCATTTATATATTACAATTATATTGCATTTGGGGCATGTGGGGGGAGGAGGTGGCGACGAGGGTTGTGGTCCTTTTTTAAAACAAAAGTCCATATCGTGATTTTCCTTAATGTGAAGCTATGCATCTGCGCATATGTCAAAGAATGCAAGTTGATAAAGTTTTAGTCATACTGCGTAGAAATAGGCCCTTCGGCCCAACTTGCCCACACCGATCTGCATTAGTCTCACCCGCCACCCCATCCCTCTAAACCTGTTCTGTCCATGTACTTGTCCATGTGTTTTTTTAAACATTGTGATGATACATGACTCAACTACCTCCTTCAACAGCTCGTTCCATACACCCAGCACCCTTTGTGCAGTTTTTTTTAAAGATGCCTCTTGGGTTTCTATTAATCTTAACCCCTCACCTTAAACCTATGTCCTCTGGTTCTTGATTCCCTACTCTGGGGAAAAAGACTGTGCATTTAAATTATCTATTCCTCTCATAATCTTATACACCTTTATAAGATCACCCCTCATCCTCCTGAGCTCCTAGGAATAAAGTCATAGCCTTCTCAACCTCCATATAGCTCAGTCCCTCAGGTCCTGGCAACATCCTTTTAAATCTTCTTTGCACCCTTTCTAGCTTAACAACTTTATTCATTTCCCCCCTCCCCCCCCCCCCCCCCCCCCACAAATTCAGTGGGAGCAAATTTTATTCTGTATCTGAAGTCCTAGTGGGGAGAAATGCTTCTCCAAACGACACTTGTACAGTTTTTAAAAAGACCTTTACAAGCTGTTGCCGAATGCCTTCAAAATCTGCCTTGCTGCAATTTAAGATTTTAATTTGTGAACCAGTTCAATCTTCTCCATAACTATTTTAAAACTAATAGAATTATGGTCACTGCGAACACAGTGCTACCACAATGACACTTCAAGCCACCTGCCCAGCCTAATTGCCCAACTGTGTCTGGGTCCTTTTGTTGCCCCTTTTTTTAGCAGATCTAGGTGTGATCTGATCATACGTTTGATCCTGACTACGATTGCTGTCTGTACAGAGTTTGTACGTTCTCCCTGTGACTGCGTAGGGTTTCTCCGAGTGCTCCGGTTTCCTTCCACACTCCAAAGACCTGCAGGTTTGTAGGTAAAATTGTCCTTGATGTGCAGGAAAGTGTTAGTGCACGGGGTATTCGCTGGTTGACCCGGTGGGCCGAAGGCCCTGTTTCTATGCTGGAGAAACTCAGCGGGTGCGGCAGCATCTATGGAGCTAAGGAAATGGGCAACGCTTTGGGCCGAAACCCTTCTTCAGACTGAAGAAGAGTTTCGGCCCGAAACATTGCCTATTTCCTTCGCTCCATAGATGCTGCCGCACCTGCTGAGTTTCTCCAGCAATTTTGTCTACCTTCGATTCTCCAGCATCTGCAGTTCCTTCTTGAACACTGTTTCTATGCTGTATCTCTAAATGTATTTCCTTTTCTGCAGATTATATAATCATATACAACAACCAAGTAAACTGCTGTTTGGGTGCGATTATTGTTTGTTTAAGGTAAAGCAAACATTTAGATGCATTGTAATTTTTCATTTGTTGAATACAATCTGGGTCATATGAAGATTTACATATGCTCAATGAGATCAGAAAGCTGAATGCAGGCAAACTTGGGTGTGGGAGAATCATTGCCACTATAGAAACATAGAAAGTAGGTGCGAGAGTAGACCACCAGGTCCGTCGAGCCCGCACCGCCATTCGCTCATGGCTGAACACTAAACAGACACACTTACCCACAAACAGTAGACACAAGACACTACCCTCCCCTTTATACCGCTATCACCCCTCTCCACCCCAAGAACCTCGTGATCTCCTGGGGGAGGCAAAAAAAACGGATAAAAACCCAGGTCCAATTCGGGAAAAAAATCCGGGAAATTCCTCTCCGACCCCAATCCAGGCGATCGACACTTGTCCAGGAGATCACTCAGGTCTTACTATACTAACCATACCTAGGTCCATATCCCTGCCCTCTCCCCGTAGCCCCTTATCCCCTTGGCAGCTAAAAAAACATCTATTTTAGACTTAAATATATTTAACGTTTCTGCTTCCACTGCTCACTGGGGCAGTGAATTCCATAAATTAACCACCCTCTGGGTGAAGAAATTCTTCCTCATCTCAGTTTTAAAAGAGCCCCCCCTTATTCTGCAACTATGTCCCCTAGTTCTAGTTTCCCCGATCATTGGGAACATCCTCGGTGCATCCACCCGATCAAGGCCCCTCACGATCTTATATGTTTCAATGAGATCGCCTCTCATTCTTCTAAACTCCAAAGAGTAGAGTTCCAGCCTACTTAACCTTTCCTCATATGTCAATCCCCTCATTGCAGGAATTAATCTTGTAAACCTTCGCTGCACTGCCTCCAGGGCTAGTACATCCTTTCTTAAGTATGGACCCCAGAACTGTACACAGTATTCCAAATGTGGTCTCACTAATACTGTGTACAGCTGCAGCAAGACCTCCGTGTTTTTATACTCAATCCCCCTAGCAATAAAGGCCAAAACTCCATTGGCCTTCCTGATTGCTTGCTGCACCTGCATACTAACTTTTAGTGATTCATGTACTAATACCCCTAGATCCCTTTGCGTTGCATTACAACGCAGCTCCTCCTCATTTAGAAAATAACTTGCCCTATCATTTTTTTTCCCAAAGTGAATGACTTCACATTTATTAGTATTAAATTTCATCTGCCAAGTTGTTGCCCACTCACCTAGCTTATCTATATCCTTTTGCAGACTCTTCCTATCCTCCTCATCCCCTACTTTTCCTCCCATTTTTGTATCGTCCGCAAATTTTGATATATTACACTTGGTTCCCTCCTCCAAATCATTTATATAAATTGTGAACAACTGGGGTCCCAGCACCGACCCTTGCGGAACCCCGCTAGTTACCGGTTGCCATCCCGAGTATGAACCATTTATCCCCACTCTCTGCTTCCTATTTGTTAGCCAATCCTCTACCCATGCTAATATATTACCCCCAATCCCATAATTTTTTATTTTTAGCAATAGTCTCTTATGTGGCACCTTGTCAAAAGCCTTTTGGAAGTCCAAGTATACCACATCCACCGGTTCCCCTTTATCCACCCGGGTTGTTACTTCCTCAAAGAATTCGAGCAGATTCGTTAAACAGGACTTCCCCTTCACAAAACCATGCTGGTTCTGTCCGATGAAGTCATGTTTATCCAAGTGCCCCGTTAGTGTTTCTTTAATAATTGTCTCTAACATTTTACCCACCACCGATGTTAGACTAACCGGTCTATAGTTACCCGCCTTCTGTTTACTTCCTTTTTTAAATATAGGTGTTACATTGGCCATTTTCCAATCCACTGGGACCGTTCCTGCCTCCAGGGAGTTTTGGAAAATTATCACCAATGCATCCACAATCCCCACCGCTATCTCCCTCAAGACCCTTGGATGTAATCCATCAGGCCCAGGGGATTTATCCTCCTTCAGTCTCATTAATTTCCCTAATACCACCTCCTTGGTGATCTTAATAGTATTTAGCTCCTCCATTCCTACCGCCCCCTGTTTATCCAGCGTTGGAATATTTTTTGTGTCTTCTATGGTGAAGACTGATACAAAATACTCGTTTAATGCCTTTGCCATTTCCATGTTCCCCACCAACAACTCTCCAGTCTCACCCTCCAATGGACCAACGTTCACCTTAGCCACCCTTTTTCTTTTTATATAGCTATAAAAACTCTTACTATTAGTTTTTATGTTGTTCGCTAAATTCCTTTCATAGTCTATTTTCCCCGTCTTAATTAATCTTTTAGTTATTTTTTGCTGACCTTTAAATGCTTCCCAATCCTCTACCCTCCCACTATCTCTGGCTACCTTATATGCCCTTGCCTTCAGCCGAATACTATCCTTTATAGTTTTACTGAGCCATGGCTGACTGTTCTTACCCTTACCCCTTTTTTTCTTCATAGGAATAAATTTTTCTTGAAGGTTATACAGTAGATCCTTAAACGTACACCACTGCTCATGTACCGTCTTATTCTTGAGTCTGCTATCCCAGTCAACTTTGATCAGCTCAGTCCTCATACCTTCATAATCCCCCTTATTTAGACTAAGCACCCTAGCCTGAGTTTCAACCTGCTCCCCTTCTATTTGAATATGGAATTCGACCATATTGTGGTCACTTGTTCCCAACGAGTCCCTAACTATGACATTTTTAATTAATCCTGCTTCATTACACAGGACCAGATCCAAGATTGCCTCCCCCCTTGTCGGTTCTGTGACATACTGTTCTAGGAACCCGTCTCTAATACATTCTATAAACTCTTCCTCTAGTCTACCCTGCCCAGTTTGGTTTGCCCAATTAATATGAAAATTGAAGTCCCCCATGATTACAGCAGTTCCCTTTTTACATGCGTCAACTATTTGCAGATTTATGTTCTGACTAACAGCGTCACAGCTATTTGGAGGTCTATAAATTACACCCACTAGTGTTTTTTTCCCCTTGTTATTCTCTATCTGTACCCAAGCTGTTTCACTATCCTGATCCTTCAACGCAATATCCTTCCTCTCTATTGCCGTTATTCCCTCCCTTATTAAAAGGGCCACCCCTCCTCCCTTTCTTTCCTGTCTATCTTTTCTAATTGTCGAGTACCCCTCTATATTTAACTCCCAGTCCTGATCCCCTTGCAGCCATGTCTCCGTAATGGCCACGATATCATAACTATATATACTTAATTGCACCGTTAATTCATTTATCTTATTTCGAATACTCCGTGCATTTAGATAAAGCACTTTCAGATGATTTTTACTACCCTTCCTTTCCGTTTTTGCCCCTTTTACATCTAAAGCTTTATCTTCACACATTCTGGATCCTCCTGTCACATTTTGATTTTCCGCTTCCCCACTGATACCCTGCTCTATTTCCTCTACCCCTGCCGTTATTACCCCCCTTGATACCTCCCCCCCGCTACTTAGTTTAAAGACCTCTCTACTGCCCTAGTTATATGATTTGCCAGGACCCCAGTCCCAGCACCGTTCAGGTGAAGTCCGTCCTTACAGAACAGATCCCCCCTGTCCCAGTACTGGTGCCAGTGGCCCAAGAAACCAAACCCATTTTTCCCACACCAGTCTTTGAGCCACGCATTCAGCTTTTTAATTTTACGTACCCTCGCCGATTTGGCCCGTGGCTCAGGTAGCAATCCGGAGATCAGTACCCTCGAGGTTCTGCTTTTTAATTTATTCCCTAACTGCTCAAACTCCTTCAGCAGATCCTCCTTCCTCGTCCTTCCTATGTCATTGGTCCCCACATGGACCACGACCACTGGATCCTCCCCCTCCCTCTGCAAATTTCTCTCCAGCATCGCAGAGATATCCTTAACCCTAGCACCGGGTAGGCAACACAGCCTTCGGGACATGTTCTGCTGGCCGCAGAGAACCTTATCTACCCCCCGAATAATACTATCCCCTATCACAACGGCATTTCTTCTAACTCCCCCCTCTTGAATGGCCCCCTGATCCACGGTGCTGCAGCCAGGTTGCTCATCCCTCCCACAGCCCCTGATCCCGTCCTCACATTGAGTAAGAGCCTCGATCATGCTCGTCAGGGACAAGGGCTGTGGCTCCTGCCGCATCTCCTCCTGGTTCCCCCTACCTGCCTCGCTTATGGCCACACCTTCCTTTCCTTGCTCACTGACTACTGAATTAGTTAAACTGGTCGGTGTGACCATCCCCTGGCACAAAACATCCAGGTAATACTCCCCCTCCCTGATGTACCGCAGCGTATGAAGTTGTGTCTCCAGCTCATCAATGCGGAGCTCGAGTTCCGCTAGCCTCAAACACTTACTGCAGCTGTAGGGATCTTCTACATCAATGGTGTCGACAAATTCCCACATCTCACAGTATTGGCACATCTCCTGGCCGCCCATCTTATATAAGTAATTAACTGGTCCTACTTAAGAATCCCCTACCCGGATTACTGTATTGATACACCCCTTATTTATATAATCCTACCTCCTATAAATGGGAAAGTACTCACCCCAGCCGTAAATTACCTACTGGTTTGGCTGTCTAGTGGTAATTCCGTCCGCTCTTCCTGTCTGGTCCACTGCTCCCTTGCAGTGCGTGGCAAACCTCTTAGCCTCTGTTAGCCTCTCGAGCCGCGGCTCCGTCCGTCCTCCCTCGGCGACAGCCCGGGCCGCACCTGTGGCACCGCGGTCGTGACGTCCCTTCCGTTCCTGCAGAGCCTTCCTGTCCTGGGCGGAGTCTGCAGCAGCTGGAACAGTCCGTTGCAGGGGTGGAAGCTAGATCTAGCTCCTTCTCCAGCTACAGCTAATATTCTGCTGGCCTTCCTTCAATTGAATTGAATTGAAAAGAGATCAGTTACTGAGCAGGTCAAATATCTGTGGCTTCAGATAAGGTCTTATCTGGGGGAAGAACATGTATCTATGTTGGGCACACTTACGAAGTTGGAGGTAGAACAAGTTAACAGTGTGGGTTCGTGAACTGGTGATTGGGCATTTTTAAATTGGAGAGAAATGGATTCTTGATTAGCAAGGGCAACCAAGGTTACTGGGAGAATGGGATTGAAAGGGGGGAAATGGGTCAGCCAGTGGGCCTGAGAAAATGGGGATAATATCATTCAGAATGTTTTTTTCAAGATAAAAACGTGCAATATGTTGGAAGAATCTGATGCACTATTTATTTAACAGGATGGTATTAAGCCAATGTGGGAAGATGACAAGAATAAAAAAGGTGGAAGATGGCTAATGACGCTGAACAAGCAACAGAGGCACAATGATTTGGACCGATTCTGGCTCGAAACAGTAACTGCATTTCACCTATATCATGCGTTGATTGTCATGTTAGTTAATACACTTGGGATCCCAGGTTCTGGACATTGCCACAGTGTGGACTGATGACTGATTTGCCTATCTGTCTTGGGTCTTTTAAAAAAAAATTTTTTTTAATCTGCCACAGTTTTCTGAAGGCATGGACTGCTGCAGCATAGAAACTGGCCATTTGCCTTTACTGATCTGTGCTTGACCTAAGTTTTCCCTTGCACACTTTCCATTTCATCCTGTTGGCATATTGTACATCCTTGTATAGTTTTTCCTAAAACCTATCCCAATATTGCCATCAGACGGTCCTTCTGCAGGTTCCACATTATATCTACGCTGCGTATCTTAGAAACAAGAATTCAAAGCAAAAGTAGGCTTTTGAATATGCTGCATCATTCAATAAGGTCAGTAGATCTGATTATTAGCCTCGGCACTATCTTCCACTAAGCTCCTAACTTCCAAATTTAATTAAAATTCCAAATAATTTCCCAAAAGTTAAACTCTGTCTTAAATATTTATTGATGAATTGGCTTCCACAGCTTTGGCGGAAAATTATCTTAATCTTACGCCATATCCCCGAGTTTTCTCCTCCTCCCCCCCCCCCATATTCAGATCATCATTGTGACCAGTCCTTTCCAAAAATTTAATGGACACTGATACCTAGCTGAGTATACGTCCCATTCACCCTGTTACTTATTATCCTAGCCATCTTCTAATCCATGCCCCACTTTCCCAATTGATCAAGGTGCTATTGGATAATCACCTTCGCTATCCACGATACCACTCATCCGTAAACTTGCTAACTATGCCAACTACATTCTCAACCAAATTGTTCATATAGATGACGACCAGCAGTGTACCTAGCACAGAGTTCTGCATCACACTGCTGGTCACAAACCTCCATTCTGAGAAACAAAGTCCACTGTCGCTTCTCAACGTCTATTACTAAACTAATTTTATATCCAATTTGTTAGCTCACCCTGGATGCCATGCGATCTAACCTTCTGGAGCAGCATATCATGTGGGCCCTTGTATAAGGCCTTGCTTAAGTCCATGTAGACAACATCCACCACCCTACCCTTGTCAATCCTCTTGGTCATCTCTTCAAAAAAATAAACTCAAATCACACCCCTGAGATACTATCACCCACGCACCAAAACCTTGCTTAAAATCCTTAATCAGACCTTGTCTTTCCAAATACAAACTGTCTTTCGGAAACACCAATATTCCCACGACTAGGGTCTGTAGTTCCCTGGCTTGTCTTTACAACCCCACCGTCCTTCTGATACCTCGTCCATGGCTAAAGATGTTGCAGATATCATCTGCAATTTAATTGAATGTCATTAGACAGGACTTGACATTATTCGAATGGAAGCAGCCACTTGCAGGTCTAGTTTAGTTTAGAGATACAGTGCTCAAACAGCCCCTTCAGCCCACCGAGTGCACCGACCAGTGATCGCCACACACTAATGTACACTGGGGACAATAAACAATTTTACCAAGCCAATTAACCTTTCAAACCTGTATGTCTTTGGAGTGTGGGAGGAAACCGGAGCTCCCGGAGAAAAAGCACGCAGGTCCCGGGGAGAATGTACAAAGTCTATACAGACAGCACCCGTAGCCAGGATCGAACCCGGGTCTCTGGCGCTGTAAGGCAGCAACTCTACAGCTGTGCCACCATGCCGCCCAATGTCTACATTTGGGAAGTGAGGGTCTTTTAAAAATGAAATGGGGTTTGGGGCCGATCTTTTCCTATAAGGGTGAAGGGGAGGGACAGCAAACCCTGGAAGTTGGCGAATGTTCAGCATTTGGATTTTCTACAGGAGGGATTCGTGTGGTTGGTATAGTGCATTGAAAATGGAGAGGCCCTTCTGGAATACATAGAATGCTAGAGGGATGCTTTAAAAAGATATTAGGAGGGCAAAGTGGGTCATGAAATATCACAGGCAAATAAGATTAAGAGAAATCCCAAGGCATTTTAGACATATATTAAGAGCAATAGAATCACTAGAAAATGTGGACGATTAGCAGCCAAAGAAGCAAACCAGAGGATATGGGAATGGTCTTTAATTTGTGTGTATTTGCCAAGGGGAATAACATTGTGGTGGAGATTTATATTGGGATAGTGAAATTCAAGAGCAAATTCAGATTAAAAACATGGTATTAGATGTCTTAGCTCGCATAAAGGTGGATAAATTCCTAGGACTTGAAAATATATCCCAGCCTGCTACGTGAAGCAAGGAAGGATATCACGCAAGCCGTGACAGATATTTAAGTCTTTGCAGGTGATGTGTCAGATAACTAGAAGAAAGCAAGTGCACTTTTATTCATAAAGTGCAGTTGGATTTAAGCGGTTTTAGACAAATTAGTTTAATGTCAGTGGTCAAAGAGATTATTGGAAAAAATTCTGCGGGATACGATTACTGTAGATTTGGCAAGGTATGGATTGATCTGGAGACTCAAGAGCCGACAGTTACTGGAATATTGAGCGCAAAATAGATCGGTAGAGGTAGCTCTTCTATAACGCGTGTTTCCATATTGCAAATTGGATATAACACAATTGATGAATTGGGGAACATTTAATGGTATTTCATAGGTGGGAGTGGAAAAAGACTGCCTCGGGGGAACAGAAATGTCTTGGGTGGGGGGGGGGGGGGGGCTTTTCATTTAACTTCCCCACAGTATTTAGACATTTTTGTCCATTCGTCTCAGTTTCACCACAATGGGCTTTGAAATTAACATGCAGTCCCTTCTATTGGCAATTGAGCAATGATGCTTTATTATACAACATAGAGCCTTTGCTATTTTTAGCTTGCAGCAACAAAAATAAACTTAAAGCTATTAAAAACATATTTTATTTTTCTAATTCCTCTGGGAGGGAAAATAACATTGTTTCTGAAATTCTGCAGTACCTAACCTCCTTTTGTCCAATTATTTCACTAACACTATTTTCTATAACAGGAGGGTTGTTAGGACCACAACTGTCACAGTGTAACAGAACTACCTGTAAAGTTCAGTGGTGATTTGTTATTTAAAAACCTTGTCTGACTATTTTAATTGGGTTTTTTGAAGATGTTACTTTGAAGGTATTTCAATTGATGTGGTTTCCATAAAGCCTTAGAGGAAGGGGCTGGTCCAAAAGATTATTAAAACATTTTGATCAAAAAGACTCGTTGGCCTGTCATAGGGGAAAGTGATAGTGGAGGGTTGCTTCTCTCTTAGGAGCCTGCTTCAAGCAGCGGATCACATGGATCACTGCTGACACCTGTGAATGTAGGAGGTATGGTTCGTAAGCTTGCAGTTGATAATTGGTGGTGGTAGGAGGGTAGACTCGGGCAGCAGAACGATATTAATCAGCAGGTAAACTGGGAAGGCAATGAAAGTTGAAAATTGATCCTGATAAGGGAAGTTATATCAGCGGTTATGGGGAGAAGGCAGGAGAATGGGGTTAGGTGGGAGAGATAGTTCAGTCATGATTGAATGGCGGAGGAGACTTGATGGGCCGAATTACCTAATTTTGACAGTTCTAATAAGAATGGGACATGTATCATGAGTAGGAAAGAACTGTAGATGCTGATTTAAACTGAAGATAGACACAAAATGCTGGAGTAACTCAGCGGGTCACGCAGCATCTCTGGAGAGAGGAATGGGTGATGTTTAGGGTTGAGACCCATCTTCCGACATGTATCATGAATGGTATGGCCCCTAAGAATATTGAAGAACAGATGCTCAAGACCAAAGTCCCCTGAAGGTGTTGGACAATATATATCCAGTATATTGGATACTTGCCACATTCGCTGGGCAAGTAATGCGGCAAGAACATTATCACAGAAAGATAAGAACAGGGTGGTCTTGGTATAACTTTATAAAATCTGGTTAGGCCACAACTGGAATGTTGTGTGTGCGGTGCCTTAGCCACAGCACTGTAGGAAGAGAACAGTTTAATTCAAAAGGGTGCTGAGGGGATTAACATGTTGCCTGTGGCTTACCATCTTTTCAAGGTACAAGACCAGACTCCAGATACCAATCACAGAATGAAAGACATTTTTGGTCTGTGATCTAAATGGTGTTGTGTGCATTTGGGATCATATTTATTCCTTACCTACCCATGATATTCCATTGTTAACCGTTTGCACAATTGGTAGCAAAAAAAATTCAAGGCGCATTGCTTGTGGCCTGTATGTATGTCCGTGGTAAGTTTGTGTTTTTTTTTTGGGGAGTTATTAGATAAACCTTGATTCTGTATTGTGTGTAACTTTTCTCCTGTTCCGTGTGCCAGCTTTTGTGTCTGATTGGCGAGTCCTTTGATGAAAGTAGTGACGAGGTTTGTGGAGCCGTTGTAAACGTCAGGCCTAAAGGTGATAAAATAGCAATCTGGACAGGAAACTGCCAAAACAGAGAAGCAGTCGTTTCTATAGGGTAAGTATCAGTGACACAATCTTAAATGCTCAAATCTGGTGAGCTGTTCTGTATCAATCTGTGGTTTAGTCTATATGTCAGTCTGAAGAATGATTCCGACCCAAAACGTCACCCATCCTTTTTCTCCAGAGATACTGCATAACCCGCTGAGTTACTCCAGCACTGTCTATATTCGGTATAAACCTGTGCTCCAAGGAATAAAGTACTTACCTGCCCAACCTCTCCCTCAAGTCCTGTCAACATCCTCATAAATCTTCCCTGCACTCTTTCCAGTTTAACCTATAGCAGTGTGACCAAACCCAAACACAATACTCCAAAGTGCGGCCTTGCCCAGCCTTTCGCAACTGTAACATAACATCCCAACTTCTATACTTCATTCCCAGTCTGATGGAGGCCAATGTGCTAAAAGCCACCTTCACCACGCTATGTACCTGTGACGCCACTTTCAAGGAACTATGCATTAGTACTCCTAGATCCCTCTGCTCTACCACATTCTTCAGGGCCTTATTATTTACTGTGAAGTTTTTGCCCAATATCCACTCATAGACTTGATGAAAGATTTCCACCCAGAGCGTTGACAATACTTTTCCCTCCGCAAATGCTGTTCGATCGGCTGCCAGCAGATTTTGTTATTACTGAATGCTAGTGCAGGTGAGAGAGGCTGAATGGCCTCCTATCCCTTCAGTACCGGTAGTTGTGGCAGGGCCAGAGTGGAAGACCATTATTACTGTACTATTATAAAGCTGCAGAAATCCATACAACAGAGGGAGGGAACAAAGGCAGGTCTTGCCTAGAATTGTCTGAATTCTGATGGAACACATCATCAGAAATTAACCTTTCACTGATTTAACTCTTATAATTTCTTGTTCATTGTCTAGGTTGCACTTGTTGGATCTGTTTCAATGGAATAGCGCACAACCAAAAGCTTTTCACTGTGTCCTTGTACACCTGACAATAATAAACCAATACAAATAAATATTTCTCCTCTCACCTTGAACCTCTGCCTTTTGGATCTTGATTTGTGTACATGTGCATTCACTCCATTTAGTCCCCTCCTGATTTTATATACCTCTACAAGATCACCCCTCAGCCTCCTGTGCTCCAAGGAATAAAGTACTAACCTGCCCAACCTCTCCCTGTAGCTCATGCCCTTGAGTCGTTCGTTGATTTAGCTCTTACAATTTCTGTGTCGGATGGAACTGCAGATTTTTAAACCAAAGTTAGACAGAAAAAGCTGGAGTAGCTCAAGGGGTCAGACAGCATCTCTGGAGAAAGGGAATAGATGACGTTTCGGGTCTGAAGTAGGATCTCCACCCAAAACGTCACCTTTTCCTTTTATCCAGCGGTGCTGTCTGCCCCGCTGAGTTATCCCAGCTTTTTGTGTCTGTCTTTTTATAATTTCTTGTTCATTTACCGATCAGCGGCACTTTTGATTTTCACCATATTAATTTCTGTTTTTTTACATTTTACAGGCAATTGTATAAAGAACGCTTAGGACTGTCTTTGAAAATTGCTATTGGGTACCAATCACACGATGATACTTCTAGCAAAAGCGGATCTACAACAAAGAATATGTTTTCAGTCTAAGGAACAATCTCAAACGCAACAAACTTAAGATTCATCTGCTACTGTGTTTAACAAAAAAAATTAACTAAAACTTTGGATCGGTCAATATATACTTGGAACGAGCAGAAGCAGAGCAAGCTACGTTCTGGGATTATCTTGCTGCTGAATGGATTTGGTTTCTATTGGCAAATGAAAGGAAAATGCAGAAAGCCTTAACATTGGGTCTATAGATTTTTTTCCCTCTTTTTATTTTGTAGATTTCAAATTCGACAATAGTGAATGAACCAGCTATACTACATTTTTTCAGTTTTGATTGCCATTTCTAACCTATAATCTGCTTAACAGAAGTTGCCAGCTGCTTGGTGTGTATAACATTACATTAGTTGCTGCAGTACAAAAGGCATGGTCCAATGAATATTTCCCTAATATTTGGCAAGACTCCCGGTGGGCTGAGACCTGTCTGGAATTTGGCTGCTGGAGGTGAGAGCAAACAATAAACTGAACACACTCCATCCCATAGTAAGGAAGTTGATACGCTTGTGCTGTTTTTACAAATAACACGTCGTGTCTTGAATAAAGCATTCATTAAGGAATGGTCCTCTGCATGGAAACAAGTGCCATTTGACACAGCCACATCAGTAGTATTATAACCAAAAGGGGACGTTTTTGTGCCCGGATGAGATTATTTCCCAATCTGTTTAAACTCACTGCAGATAGGTGGTTAAATTATGGCTTGCTATACTCGTGGGCCTGCCTTGCTCCCAAATGATGGGTCTGAGGTGCATAATTGCAAGTCAATAACTTAACATCCAATGCCTCTCCCAGAAGTGTCTGTGGGAATGTACTGACTGTTCATTTTTTTTTCATTTTGTTTCTTCCGCATCAATGTTAAATTATTATTTTAAATGGCGTTTTAAGCAGAGCGGGTACTGGCAAAAAAAAAATGGAGAAATTATACTTTAATCTTACATTTCGAAGACCGTTAGCTGAAAAATATGGGAGGCCAATCCAAATGTTTCTAGTTGACAACAGCACAAACCTGTTTCTCACTTGCCTCTGCTTATTTTCCTTTTCCCTGCTGCATTTTCTGCATTAAGTTTATTTCTGTCCATATTTTACTCCAATACCCAGACACATTCCCACAGCTATTTTAATCTGCAGCCCTAATTTTATTCACTATCGCATTTTGAGGTCGACGCGTTTGCAAGCAGAACCATTCCTTGGAGAATATTTTCTAAGATATTTAACATTCAAAAGAATTGCTGTGAATTTAATTTGCAACTTTTAAGAGGACTTTGAACAGTTATCCTTTGAGCTTCATTGGATATGTATTGCTTTTCACAGTAGATGAAATCAAAGTTAGGAACAAGAAATTAGATGCTTTTAATATTCTCCAGTGTTTTCTCATTTGGTATTGTGCATTGTGAATTCCAGAACCTGGTAATAAATGGCAACGTTGGAACTATCCATGAATTATTTTGCTGTCTAGCCCTGTTAATTCTTTAAATGGATTATCTAATTTAATCGTCTGTGATTGAAATCTCTTTTCTTCCTGTTTTGATTCAATTATTAATACTTTTTTTACTTGCTAACAAATCTGTCAACTTTCATTTTGGAGACTCTCTCAATGTGCATCCTTCACCCTGCATGCCCCCACTCGCCCACTCACTCACCACCACTGATTGGCCTTGCAGTGAAGATGTCCTTGGACAGGTGGGAAGAGAAATTAAAATGCCATGCAACTAAAAGTTCCAAGATAGGCTTTACAGACACAGAGAAGGTAAAGTATATGAACAATGCATCACATTCACAACTCTGTCCTTTTGGCTTAATCCTGTCTATTCATCCCTGCCCTGTGTTCACCTATTGCCACCCATGCTCTGTTCTGTCCCCCCCCCCCCCCCCCCTTTTTTTCCAGCTTTCCTTCCGCTCCCTTGCTATCAGTCTGAAGAAGGGTCCTGGCCCGAAATGTCGCCTATCCATGTTCTCCAGGGATGCAGCCCGACACGCTGAGTTACTCCAGCATTTTGTGTCTGCCTTTGGTTTAAACCAGCATCTGCATTCCTTGTTATCACAACACATCATATTCCACTTAGGCCCCCTCCAACCCACTGGTATGGACAATAAATGATCCGATTTGAGATAACCCATACTCCCGTGTATCACATTCTCTCCGATCCACCTGGATTCTCTCCGCCTTTGTGCACTTTTTCCTTCCTTCTCCCACCTCATTTATAGTGTCCTGAAACATAGAACAATGTAGCACAGGAGAAGGCCCTTTGGCCCACAATGTCCTTGTCAGCCATGATGCCAAACTAAACTAATCCCATTCCTGCTATATGGCCTACATCAAAGGTAGGCACAAAATGCTGGAGTAACTCAGCGGGACAGGCAGCATCTCTGGAGAGAAGGAATGGGTGATGTTTTGGGTCGAAACCCTTCTTCAGTCTGGAGTCACCCATTCCCTCTCTCCAGAGATGCTGCCTGTCCTGCTGAGTTCCTCCGGCATTTTGTGCCTACCTTCGATTTAAACCAGCATCTGCAGTTCTTTCCAACACATATGGCCTACATCTCTCCATTCCCTGCCTGTAGAAGTATCAGTCCAAATCACTCAAATGTTGCTATTGTATCTACTTCCACCATCTCTCCTAGGTTGTATTCCTGGCACCTATTACCCTGAAAGTATGTAGAAATTACCTCCTAAATCTCCTTTTAAATGTTCCCCTTCTCACCCTAAGACTACGCCCTGTAGTATTTGACACTTCCATCTTGGGAGGGAGACTCGGTGACTATTGAACCGATCTCTGCTTCTCATCATGTTATATACTGGCTTTGTGTCTCAATGCAAGGAGCATTCGTAATAAGGTGGATGAGTTGAATGTGCAGATAGCTATTAATGATTATGATATAGTTGGGATCACGGAGACATGGCTCCAGGGTGACCAAGGCTGGGAGCTGAACATCCAGGGATATTCAATATTCAGGAGGGATAGAGAGAAAGGAAAAGGAGGTGGGGTAGCGTTGCTGATTAGAGAGGAGATTAACGCAATGGAAAGGAAGGACATTAGTTTGCAGGATGTGGAATCGGTATGGGTAGAGCTGCGAAACACTAAGGGGCAGAAAACGCTGGTGGGTGTTGTGTACAGGCCACCTAACAGTAGTAGTGAAGTTGGAGATGGTATCAAACAGGAAATTAGAAATGCGTGCGACAAAGGCAAAACCGTTATAATGGGTGACTTCAATCTACATATAGATTAGGTGAATCAAATTGGCAGGGGTGCTGAGGAAGAGGATTTTTTGGAATGTATGCGGGATAGTTATCTAAATCAACATGTAGAGGAACCAACGAGAGAGCAGACTGGGTATTGAGTAATGAGGAAGGGTTAGTTAGCAGTCTTGTTGTACGTGCCCCCTTGGGCAAGAGTGACCATAATATGGTTGAGTTCTTCATTAGGATGGAGAGTGACATTGTTAATTCAGAAACAATGGTTCTGAACTTAAAGAAAGGTAACTTTGAGGGTATGAGACGTGAATTGGCCAAGATTGACTGGCAATTAATTCTAAAAGGGTTGACGGTGGATATGCAATGGAAGACATTTAAAGACTGCATGGATGAACTACAAAAATTGTTCATCCCAGTTTGGCAAAAGAATAAATCAGGGAAGGTAGTGCATCCATGGATAACAAGGGAAATCAGGGATAGTATCAAAGCGAAGGATGATGTGTACAAATTAGCCAGAAAAAGCAGCATACCGGAGGACTGGGAGAAATTCAGAGACCAGCCGAGGAGGACAAAGGGCTTAATTAGGAAAGGAAAAATAGATTATGAAAGAAAACTGGCAGGGAACATAAAAACTGACTGCAAAAGTTTTTATAGATATGTGAAAAGAAAGAGATTAGTTAAAACAAATGTAGGTCCCTTGCAGTCAGAAACAGGTGAGTTGATCATGGGGAACAAGGATATGGCGGACCAATTGAATAACTACTTTGGTTCCGTCTTCACTAAGGAAGACATAAATAATCTGCCGGAAATAGCAGGGGACCGCGGGTCAAAGGAGTTGGAGGAATTGAGTGAAATCCAGGTTAGACGGGAAGTGGTGTTGGGTAAATTAAATGGATTAAAGGCCGATAAATCCCCAGGGCCAGATAGGCTGCATCCCAGAGTACTTAAGGAAGTAGCTCCAGAAATAGTGGATGCATTAGTAATAATCTTTCAAAACTCTTTAGATTCTGGAGTAGTTCCTGAGGATTGGCGGGTAGCAAACGTAACCCCACTTTTTAAGAAGGGAGGGAGAGAGAAAACGGGGAATTACAGACCAGTTAGTCTAACATCGGTAGTGGGGAAACTGCTAGAGTCAGTTATTAAAGATGGGATAGCAGCACATTTGGAAAGTGGTGAAATCATTGGACAAAGTCAGCATGGATTTACAAAAGGTAAATCATGTCTGACGAATCTTATAGAATTTTTCGAGGATGTAACTAGTAGCGTGGATAGGGGAGAACCAGTGGATGTGGTGTATCTGGACTTCCAGAAGGCTTTCGACAAGGTCCCACATAAGAGATTAGTTTACAAACTTAAAGCACACGGCATTGGGGGTTCAGTATTGATGTGGATAGAGAACTGGCTGGCAAACAGGAAGCAAAGAGTAGGAGTAAACAGGGTCCTTTTCACAATGGCAGGCAGTGACTAGTGGGGTACCGCAAGGCTCAGTGCTGGGACCCCAGCTATTTACAATATATATTAATGATCTGGATGAGGGAATTGAAGGCAATATCTCCAAGTTTGCGGATGACACTAAGCTGGGGGGCAGTGTTAGCTGTGAGGAGGATGCTAGGAGGCTGCAAGGTGACTTGGATAGGCTGGATGAGTGGGCAAATGTTTGGCAGATGCAGTATAATGTGGATAAATGTGAGGTTATCCATTTTGGTGGCAAAAACAGGAAAGCAGACTATTATCTAAATGGTGGCCGACTAGGAAAAGGGGAGATGCAGCGAGACCTGGGTGTCATGGTACACCAGTCATTGAAAGTGGGCATGCAGGTGCAGCAGGCAGTGAAGAAAGCGAATGGTATGTTAGCTTTCATAGCAAAAGGATTTGAGTATAGGAGCAGGGAGGTTCTACTGCAGTTGTACAGGGTCTTGGTGAGACCACACCTGGAGTATTGCGTACAGTTTTGGTCTCCAAATCTGAGGAAGGACATTATTGCCATAGAGGGAGTGCAGAGAAGGTTCACCAGACTGATTCCTGGGATGTCAGGACTGTCTTATGAAGAAAGACTGGATAGACTTGGTTTCATACTCTCTAGAATTTAGGAGATTGAGAGGGGATCTTATAGAAACTTACAAAATTCTTAAGGGGTTGGTCAGGCTAGATGCAGGAAGATTGCTCCCGATGTTGGGGAAGTCCAGGACAAGGGGTCACAGCTTAAGGATAAGGGGGAAATCCTTTAAAACCGAGATGAGAAGAACTTGTTTCACACAGAGAGTGGTGAATCTCTGGAACTCCCTGCCACAGAGGGTAGTCGAGGCCAGTTCATTGGCTATATTTAAGAGGGAGTTAGATGTGGCCCTTGTGGCTAAGGGGATCAGAGGGTATGGAGAGAAGGCAGGTACGGGATACTGAGTTGGATGATCAGCCATGATCATATTGAATGGCGGTGCAGGCTCGAAGGGCCGAATGGCCTACTCCTGCACCTAATTTCTATGTTTCTATGAAGGGCCGAATGGCCTACTCCTGCACCTAATTTCTATGTTTCTATGTTTCTATACTTATATCAGGCTGCTCCAGAGAAATTATTTCACGTTTCTCCAGCCTCTTGTAGCTAAAATACTCCAATCCAGGCAACATACCAATTAATTCTTCTGCAATCATACCTGCACACACTACACAGAATGTGGCCTAACCAAAGTTTTATAAAGCTGCAATATTCTGCCAGCTTCTATGCTCAAAGCCCTGACTGATGAAGGCTAGCTTTACCACCCTATACACTTGTGTTGTCACTGAGGGAGCTATAAAACTTTCACCTCATTTTCCCTCTACATCTATGCTCCGAAAGGTCCTGCCATTTGCTGCTTATTTCCCCGCTAGCATTTAGCCTCACAAAATGTACCATTTGCACATATCCGGAGTAAATTCCATCTGCTAGTTCTCTGCCCATACTTCCAACTGAGCACCCAATCCTACCTGGTTAAATCTGCCCATTGCCCACATATACCTATTCACCAGGGTTATTTCCCTCGTGGTTTACCATTCCCCATCTCCTCCCAGCTCCATCTGCATTGGCGCAGTGTTAAAGTTGCTGCCTTATAGCTCCAGAGACCCGAGTTTGATCCTGACTACGGGTGTTGTCTGTACGCAGTTGGCACGCTCTCCCTGTGACTGCTGGGGTTTTCTTCAGGTGCTCCAGTTTACTCTCATACTCCAAACACACACAGGTTTGTAGGTTAATTGGCTTTGGTAAAATTGTAAATTGTCCCTAGTGTGTAGGATAGTGCTAGAGTACGGGGTGATCACTGGTTGACGCGGATTCGGTGAGCTGAAGTGCCCGTTTCTGCGCTGTATCCCTGAAGTCTTAAAAACTGCCCAATCATCCCTTCCCTCCAGGAATGAGCAGGTTAACCTGTGATGAGTGTTTGTCGGTGCTGGGCCTGTACTCGGTGGACTTTAGAAGAATGAGGGGGAATCTCATTGAAACATACAAAATAGTGAAAGGCTTGGATAGAGTGGATGTGGTGAGGATGTTTCCACCAGTGGGAGAGTCTAGGACTAGAGGTCATAGCCTCAGAATTAAAGGACGTTCTTTTAGGAAGGAGATGAGGAGGAATTTCTTGAGTCAGATGGTGGTGAATCGGTGGAATTCTTTGCCACAGATGGCTGTGGAGGTCAAGTCTGGATATTTTTAAGGCAGAGATTGATAGATTCTTTGTTAGTACAGGTGTCAGAGGTTATGGGGAGAAGGCAGGAGAATGGGGTTAGGAGGGGGAGATAGATCAGCCGTGTTGAGTGGCAGAGTAGAATTGATGGGCCGAATGGCCTAATTATCCTCCTATCACTTATAATCTTTAGACTACACCTGGTTTCATCTGTCACCCAACCTCTGTCTCTCCCCTTCCCTCTCGCCTTTTATATACAGGCCCTCTTACCATTACATTCTCAGTTCTGATGTAGGTTCCTGACCCGAAATGTCAACCATCACTTTGCCTCCACAGATGCTGATTGTCCAACTGAGTTCTTCCAGCAGCTTTTTTTTCCCTACAGATTTCCAACATCTGCAGACTCTTCTGTCTCCACACTGCTGTATTATTTTCCTTTATTGTAATAAGCGCTGTGATGTGGGAGTCTGATATCTTGGCTTTAAGATGGAAAGAAATAGCAGCAACGTTTGTGGTTTATGGTATGGTACTTTATTTGGCACCTGTACTGAGACACAATGGTAGTCATTTTTGTATGCAGTTCAGTACAAGTATCTTAAGCACTTAGATACATCGTGGATAAGCATCCCAGATACAGTGCAAGTGTATAGCAGTATACAGTGTCGCCATTTTGAAGTTCCATTTGTTGTTGGTGCAGGGCTCTTGCCCTGACCATGAAGGCCCCGTTGTCCTGGCAACGCTGAAGAGGCGGCCTGACTAAGTGTTGCTGTGGTGTTCACTGCCCCTTTTTTTTTTACTTGAAATTATTGAGTATTAAAAAAAAGAGCATCGCAATGTCTCGCAGCGAAAGGGACAGATGCAGAATTCTTAATACTTTTATTTTAGAGATTTTATTTTTAAATGCACTATTTTAACAATAGAAGGTGTGCTGTGAGCATTTTATACTTCTCTCTGTTTGCCCTTAAGCCTCTGAAAGAGTAAAGAACGCACGTTTATCCAACCTCACCTTCTAGCTTATCCACTCTCAATTCTGGCTCAACCTCCTCTGCACCGTCTCCCAAACCCTGCACATAATACTCTAAATGTGGGCAATGCCAACAAATGCTGACAAGGGAGGTGCCGTTGTAGTTTGGTTGGCTGACCACTCCCATGCTGAGGCCAGGTGCCAGCTCTCGGATGACAACCTCTTGCCCACCCATCGACCAGGACCCCATAGATGAATATATCAAAACAAAGTCTGAAGAAGTGCCCTGACCCAAAGCATCACCCATTATTTTTCTCCAGAGATGCTGCCTGACCCACTGAGTTACTCCAGTACTTTGTGTCTATCTTTGGTGTAAATGCAGTTCCTTGTTCTACTGTTTATACTCCAAATGTGGCATGAGGTATAAATCGGGTTGAAGCACAGAATCTCTTGCCCAGAGTAGGAGAATCGAGGACCAGAGGACATAGGTTCAAAGTGAAGGGGAAAAGATTTAATAGGAATTCAGGTTCACCTGCACATCCTCAAACCTCATCTATTGCATCCGCTGCTCTAGGTGTCGGCTGCTCGACATCGGTGAGACCAAGCGTAGGCTTGACGATCGCTTTGCCCAACACCTCCGCTCGGTTCGCTTTAACCAACCTCATCTCCCGGTGGCTCAGCACTTCAACTTCCCCTCCCATTCCGTGTCCAGATTGAGGACCACTGTAAATTGGAGGAGCAGCACCTCATATTTCGCTGGAGCAATTTACACCCCAGCAGTATGAGCATTAACTTCTCTAATTTCAGGTAGTCCCTGCTTTCTCCTCCCCTTCTCAGCTCTCCCTCAGCACACTGTCTCCGCCTCTTCCTTTCTTCTTCCCTCCACCCCACCTTCACATCAGTCTGAAGAAGAGTCTCGACCCGAAACGTTGCTTATTTCCTTCGCTCCATAGATGGTGCCTCACCCGCTGAGTTTCTCCAGCATTTTTGTCTACCATAGGAATCTGAGGGGTAACTTTTCACACAAAGGGAGATGGGTGACTGGAACAAGCTGCCAGAGGAGGCAGTTGAGGCTGGGACTAACCCAACGTTTAAGAAACAAACAGGTGCATGGATTGGAGAAGTTTGCAGGGATATGGAGGAAACGCAGGCAGGTGGGACTAGTGTAGCTGGGACATGTTGGCCGGTGTGTGCAAGTTGGACCGGAGAGCCTGTATGACTAAAGTTTTATACAGCTGCAACACGACTCGCCAACTTTTATACTTAATGCCCAGACTGATGAAGGCAAGCATGCTGTCTGCTTCCTTTACTACTCCCTCTACTTGTTCTGCCATTTTCAGGTAGCTCTGCATTTGTACCCCAGGATCTCTCAGCAAATAAATGCTCCTAAGGACCTTGTCATTTACTTTTCCTCCCAGATTTGACCAGCTAAAGGCTGCACTGATCAACCTGAGGAGCACCTTCAGCAACAGACTGGTTCAATCAAGATGCAGGACAGAATGCCACACGAGATCCTTCTTTCCTGCGGCTATCAAACTGTACAACTCCTCCCCCTTCTGTCGTGGGGTAGACTGAGACTGACTCCCTCCCTGGGTTGGGCACTATCTCTGGAGGACATGGATGGGCGATGTTTCGGGTTGGGGCCCTTCTTCAGACCGATTGTGTGGTGGGGCGGGAGGGGAAAGAAAGACCGGGAGAAAAGAGGTGGGATAAATCATGGCGGGTAATAAGTGGACCTGGGTGAGGAGCATTTTTGTTTTGTAGATGGTTGGAACAGAGATAGCAAAAGGATCGAAGAGTTATAAATTGTGAAGCCAGAGGAAGGAGTGAGAGGAGAGGAGGCTGAGAGGAGACCTGCTGGAGGTGTACTACATTATAAGGGGGATAGATAGGGTAGACAGTCAGAACAGTTTTCTCCAAGGTGGGAAGGTCAAAGACTAGAGGGTACAGCTTTAAGGTAAGAAGGGCAAACATTTAAAGGTGTGTGTAGGATAGAGCTAGTGTTTTGGCCCTTCCACTCACCAAGTCCAGGCCGACCATCAATCACCCGTTCACACTGGTTTAGTTATTGTCACGGTGGTACAGTGAAAAGCTTTTTGTTGCGTGCTAACCGGTTCTATGTTATCTCTCTTTCCCATACACCACCTATACACCGCGGGGCAAATTTACAGAGGCCAATTAACCTACAAACACACACGTCTTCGGGATGTTGGCGGAAACCCAAGTGGCCAGAGGGAGAATATGTAAACTCCGCATAGACAGCACCCAAAGTCATGATCCAACCTCGTCCATTTGCATCCACCTCTTGCATGTTACAGCGCCGTTTAACCTGCATCCCTGCGTGTCCTTCCGATGCAGATTCCATGAGTAACAAGGATAGATGATTAAATACTCTTGTTCGGGATGATCATTGCCTGATAAATGGGTGAATTTTATTTTTTCCCAGTGGTTCCGGCAGCAGTGATCCTGCTGCCATTGCCACCGTTATCACACGTTGTTACTTTTAGCCATTGACCTGGATTTGCATCCTCCAGAACGGATGTATTTAAGGGAATGATGGCCTAGATTTGCAGGGAAAACAGTAAAATGGCACAATGGCACAGCGGTAGATTTGCTGCCTCACAGCGCCAGACACCCAGGATTGATCCTGACTACGGGTGCTGTCTTTTGAGTTTGTGCGTTCTCCCTGTAACGATGTGGGTTTTCCCTGGGTGCTCTGGTTTCCTCCCACAGTCAAAAGATATGCAGGTTTGTAGGTTAATTGGCCTCTGTAAATTGTCCCTATTGTGTAGGATAGAACTCATGGACAGTATGAGAATGCAGGGTGAGTGGGCAGATGCATGGCAGATGCAGTTTAATGTGGATCGATGTGTGGTTATCCACTTTGGTAGCAAAAACAGGAAGGCAGATTATTATCTAAATGGTGTCAAGTTGGGAAAAGGAGAAGTACAACGGGATCTGGGGGATCCTTGTGCATCAGTCAATGAAAGTAAGCATGCAAGTACAGCAGGCAGTGAAGAAAGCGAATGGCGTGTTGGCCTTCATAACAAGAGGAGTCGTATCGGAGCAAAGAGGCCCTTCTGCAGATGTATAGGGCCCTAGTGAGTCCACCTGGAGTATCGTGTGCAGTTTTGTTCCCCTAATATGAGGAAGCACATTCTTGCTATTGAGGGAGTGCAGAGTAGGTTTCAAGGTTAATTCCCAGGATGGCAGGACTGTCATATGCTGAGAGAATGGAGTGACTGAGCTTGTATACTCTGGAGTTTAGAAGGATGAGAGGGTATCTTATTGAGACAAAAAAGATTATTAATGGTTTGTCCAAGCCAGAGGCAGAAAACATGTTCCCGATGTTGGGGGGACCACAGATTAAGAATAAGGGGTAAGCCATTTAGAATGGGGACGAGGAAACACTTTTTCACACTGAGTTGTGAGTCTGTGGAATTCTCTGCCTCAGAGGGCAATGGAGGCCGGTTGTCTGGATACTTTCAAGAGAGGAGAGCTAGATAGGGCTCTTAAAGATAGCAGAGGATAGGGGGAGAAGGCAGGAGCGGGGTACTGATTGGGGATGATCAGCCATGATCACATTGAATGGCGGTGCTGGCTCGAAAGGCTGAATAGCCTACTCCTGCACCTATTGTTTATTGATTGGCAGGACTGATTGGCAGGTGGGTCGTATGGCCTGTTTCCACCCTGTATCTCAAACTAAAACTGAAGGAGCATAACTAAAGCAAGGCATGTTCAATGGCCACGTTGTACTTACACACAACCCACACGATCGAGCAACAATGATAATCAGATTAGATTAGATTAGATTAGATTATTCCTTTAATAATCCTTTTCAGGAAATTACAGTGCCACGACAGCTTCAAGACAAACATAACACCACGCTTTCATACATAACAAGTTAAAATACGTTAAAATACAAGTTAAAATACAATTAATTTAAAAAAAGTGCAGTTATTTATGCTCATTAAAAAGTCTTATAGCAGCTGGTAAACAGGACTTCCTGTATCTCTCCGTTTTGCACATTGGTGCAATCAGCCTCTGGCTGAAGATGCTGCTCTTGATCACCTTCAGGGCATGGAGTGGGTGAGTGGGGTTTGTCATTATGGAACCTAGTTTATTTAGAGTTCTGGCCTCTGCCACCTGCTGGACCGTTCGTTGCTCAGCCCCGACCACTGAGCCGGCCTTCCTGATTAGTTTGTCCAATCTGTTTTTATCCGCTATACGGGCGCCATCTCCCCAACAGGCCACAGCAAAGAACAGAGCACTGGCCACCACTGAATGGTAGACACTGCACAGTAGGGGTTGGCAGATATTAAAAGACCTCAGCCTCCTTAAAAAATACAGTCGGCTTTGTCCCCTCCTGTACACCGCCTCCATATGACACTTCCAGTTCAGCTCACTGTCAAGCTGCACCCCAAGGTACCTGTGATTAGCAACCACCTCCACCTCAGTGCCCTTAATGGTGATCGGCGTTGCTTGAGTCCTCCTCCCCCTCCTAAAGTCCACCACTATCTCCTTTGTTTTTTTGGTGTTGAGATGGAGATTATTGTGTGCGCTCCACTCCACAAAGTTACTTATAATGTCTCTGTATTCCTCCTCATTGCCCCCTTTAATGAGGCCAACAACAGCTGTATCATCCGAAAACTTCTGCAAAAAGCAGCTGTTGGTGTTCCATTGGAGATCCGCTGTGTAGATGGTAAACAGGAACGGAGCCAGCACAGTTCCTTGTGGAGCCCCTGTGCTGCTCAAGATGGTGCCCGAGACACTGTTCTGTAGGCGCACGTACTGTGGTCTGAGGGAAAGGTAATCCAAACACCACAGTACCAGTGATGGATCCACTTTCATCTTCTCCATCTTCTCCCCTAGCAGTCGGGGCTGAATAGTGTTGAAGGCGCTTGAAAAGTCAAAAAAAGTAATCCTTACAGATGCATCAGCAGTGTCCAAATGTGTGTACACCCTCTGCAGCATGTAAATGAGGGCATCATCGACACTGATGTTAGGCTGATATGCAAACTGCAAAGGATCCATGTGATTTGACACACTAGTCCTGATGTAGGAAAGGACAAGTCTCTCAAATGTCTTCATTATGTGAGAAGTGAGCGCTACTGGTCTGTAGTCATTGTAGAGAGTGGGATTCTCTTCTCGTGTACGGACCTTTGTGAATTTTAGAGCTGGCTGCAGTCTACTATTCAAGTGTGTGGAAGGAACTGCAGATGCTGGTTTAAACCGGGGATAGACACAAAATGTTGGAGTAAGTCAACGGGACAGGCAGCATTTCCGGAGAGAAGGAATGGGTGACGTTTCGGATCGAGACCCTTCTTCAGATTTTAGTCTTCAACAAAAAGAGTTTCACTGTGCAGGTGCACATGTGATAAATAGAGCACCATTGATAGGTTCTTTCACAAGTTATAGGAGTAGAATTAGGCCATTCGGCCCATCGAGTCCACTCCGCCATTCAATCATGGCAGATTACTGCCTCTCAATCACATTTTCTTGCCTTCTCCCCATAAACCTTGACACCAGTTCGAAGCAAGATTTTGTCTATCTCTGCCTTAAAAATATCTGACGGCCTCCAGACCTCTCTGGCAATGTGTTTCACAGATAAACTACCCTCTGACTAAAGAAGTTCCTCCTCACCTTTTTAAAAGAGTGCCCTTTAATTCTGATGTTTTGACCTCTGGTTCTAGACTCTCCCACCAGTGGAAACACCCTTTCCACATCCATTCCGTATATGCCTTTCTTTATTCTGTAAGTTTCGATGAGGTCCTCCCTCAACCTTCTAAACTCCAGCGAGTAGAGGCCCAGTGCTGTTAAATGCACTTCGTATACCAACCCACTCATTCCTGGAATCATTCTTGTAAACCTCCTCTCCAGAGCCAGCAGGTCCTTCCTCAGATATGGGGCCCAAATTTGCTTCAAGTCTCTATGCAAGAGACTCCAGGACTAAAGCTATTTAGCCGAACACTGGCGCTCGGTCCAGTATGTATGTATGTGGCCCAGTTTAGTTTAGTTTATTATCACGTGTACCGAAATACAGTGAGAAGCTTTTGTTGTATGCTCTCCAGTCAGCGGAAAGACAACACATGATTACAATCAAGCCATTCAAAGTGTACAGATACATGGCAGTCTGAAGGAGGGTCTCAACCCGAAACGTCACCCATCCCTTCTATCCAGAGATGCTGCCTGTCCCGTTCTTGGTTTCTTGGTCCTCCAAAATATTCCAACTGGAATTTGAGTTACTCCAGCATTTTGTGTCTATCTTCAGTGTGAACCAGCATCTGCAGTTCCTTCCCACACATCCTTCAAATTCATCAGTGGGTGTTGTGTATTAGACCATGTCAGAACGTCTTTTATTGCTTGACTTAAAGTATACACGAATACCAGATAAAATGAACTAGCCCAGACGCAAAGAAATTGAAATAGTCATAGAGTGATACAGTGTGGAAACAGGCCCTTCGGCCCAACTTGCCCACACCAGCCAAAATGTCCCAGCTACAATAGTCCCACTTGCCTGCGCTTGGTTCATATCCCTCCAAAGCTGTCCTATCCATGTACCTGTCTAACTACTTCTTAAACATTGGGATAGTCCCAGCCTCAACTACCTCCTCTGGTAGCTTGTTCCACACAACCACCTCCCTTTGTGTGAAAAGGTGATCACTCAAATTCCTATAAAATCTTTTCCCCTTCACCTTTGTCCTCTGGTCCTCGATTTCCCCTACTCCGGGCAAGAGATTCTGTGCATCTACCCGATCGATTCCTCTCATGATTTTATACATCTCTATAAGAACACCCCACATCCCCCTGCATTCCAAGGAATAAAGACCCAGGCTACTCAACCTCTCCCTATAGCTCAGACCCTCTAGGCCTTGCAACATCCTCGTAAATTTTCCCTAATCCTTTTCAAGCTTGACAATATCCTGTAACATGGTGCCCAGAACTGAACACAATACCCCAAAGAGTCACTCTGCACCCCCACCCCCCCTCCAGGAAGGCCTTAAAGCCCTTAGTTTCTTCCTCGGTCGCAGAACCATCCAATTTCCCTCTACTAACATTGCAGCGCTGGTCTTCACCCTCAACAACTTCTCCTATGACTCCTCCCACTCCAAGTCCAAGGCGTAGCTATGGGCACCTACATGGGCCCCAGCTGTGCCTGACTCTTTGCAGGGTTCGTTGAACAATCCCTGTTCCAGGTACACTAGCCCTATCTCCGAACTCTATTTCTGTTACAATGATGACTGCATCGGTGCTACCTCTTGCACCCATGGAGAACTCATGAACTTCAGCACTGATTTTATCCTGTATCAAATTTACTTGGACCATCTCCGACACCTCCCTCCCCTTTCTTGATCTCTCAGCCTCCATCACAAAAAAGACTGTTGACTGACGTCTATTACAAACCCACTGACTCCCACAGCAATCTCGACTACACATCTCCCCACCGTGCTTTCTGCAAACACTCTGTCCCCTACTCCCAATTACTCTGTTTACGCCGCATCTGCGCCCAAGATGCATTCCATATTAGAACATCCGATATGTCCTCATTCTTTATGGAACGGGGGTTCCCCTCTCCTATCATAGATGAGGCCCTCACTTGTGTCTCCTTGGTACCCCGCAGCTTTGCCCTTTCTCTCCCTCTCCCTAGTCGCAATAGAGACAGTCCCCCGAGTCCTTACCTTCCACCCCATCAGCCATCGCATATCTATATATCTATCTATCTATTATATAAAAGTCTGTGCCTGTCGCCTGCCGTCTGTCCGGCTGCCTTTTGATTCATTCCCATCGTGTGATGTCACAATGCCCAATGCTCGCAGATGTCCAATCGCAATGCCCAATGCTCGCAGATGTCCAATCGGAATGGATCCATTTACATGTACGGCTTCCGACTGCATTTCTTCCTTTGATTCACTGCAACTCCGAAACCAGACGCAGAATCGCCGACATCTTTTCCATTTCGGTAGAGATTTCACTTTTCTTGCTAAGTATCCGCTCCTCATTACATTTTGTCGTGTTTAAGTACACGTTTTTAATAAACCCCTTACCCCCCCCCCCCCCCCAATATCCTGTACCCCCAAAATAGGTACAGGATACTGAGTTGGATGCTCAGCCATGGTCATATTGAATGGTGGTGCAGGCTCGAAGGGCCGAATGGCATACTCCTGCACTTAATTTCTATGCTTCTATGTTTCCTTCTCCTCACCCCTCTCCCTCTCCCACCCATCCCTCTCTCCCCCACCCCCCTTCCCTCTCTACCACCACCCCCTTCCCCCTACCCCTCTGTCCCTCTTTCACCACTCCCCCTACCCCTCCCTCCCCACTCTTCCACTTCTATCCCCTTACCCCACGCCTCTCCCACCCCCACCCCTCTCTCTTCCCCTCCCTTCCCCTCTCTCCCCCACCCCTTCCCCTCTGTCCCTCTTCCACCACTCCCCCGTCTCTCTTCCTCCACTCCCGCTACCCCTCTACCCCTCCCTCCCCACTCTTCCACTTCTCTCCCCCTTCTCTCCTCCCCCTCTCCCTCTCCTCACCCCTCTCCCTCTCCAATCCCTCTCTCCCCACCCCCCTTCCCTCTCTACCCCACCCCCTTCCCTCTCCCCCCCCACCCCCTTCCCCCTATCCCTCTGTCCCTCTTCCATCACTCCCCCTACCCCTCTCCTCCTCCCTCCCCACACTACCACTTCTCTCCCCCTTCCCCTCCACTCTCCCTCCCCACTCTTTCCCCTCTCTCCCCCACCCCTCTCCCCGTCCCTCCCTACTCCCCATCTTCCCCATCCCCCCTCCCCCTCATCTCTCTCCCCATCTCTCACCCCCTACCCCGCTCTCCTTTCCCTCCCAAATCTGTCCCGTTTCCTCCTCCTCCTCTCCCCTCCCTCCCCTCTTCTCAACACCCCCCCCCCCCCCCAAACGCCGTTGGGGAAACAGACCCAACGGGTCTGCACTTGGTCTAGTCTATTATATAAAAGTCTGTGCCTGTCGCCTGCCGTCCGTCCGGCTGCCTTTCTGCCTTTTGATTCGTTTCCATCGTGTGATGTCACAATGCCCAATGCTCCGCAGAAGTCCAATCACAATGCCCAATGCTCGCAGATGTCCAATCGGAATGGATCCATTTACATGGACGGCTGCCGGTTGCATTTCTTCCTTTGATTCACTGCAACTCCGAAACCAGACGAAGAATCGCCGACATCTTTTCCATTTCGGTAGAGATTTCACTTTTCTTTCTAAGTATCCGCTCCTCATTACATTTCGTCGTGTTTAAGGACACGTTTTTAATCAAATCCTTCACCCCCTCCCCCCCTCCCCCCCCACCCCCAATATTTCAAAAATAAACTGGCTTCTCACCCATAGAATCAGCACCAGCCCCAGCCCCTGGTGAACATTCCATCGTGTGATGTCACAATGCCCGATGCTCACAGATGTCCAATCGGAATGGATCCATTTACATATGCCTTTGCAGGAGCCCCAGCCCCTGGTGAACGTTCCATCGTGTGATGTCACAATGCCCAATGCTCAAATACATTCTTGCCATAGAGGGAGTACAGAGAAGGTTCACCAGACTGATTCCTGGGATGTCAGGACTTTCATATGAATAAAGACTGGATAGACTCGGCTTGTACTCGCTAGATTTTAGAAGATTGGGGGGGGGATCTTATAGAAACTCCTGATTACATTTCGTCGTGTTTATGTACACATTTTTAATCAAATCCTGTGGCTAAAGGGATCAGGGGGTATGGAGAGAAGGCAGGTACATGATACTGAGTTGGATGATCAGCCATGATCATATTGAATGGTGGTGCAGGCTCGAAGGGACAAATAGCCTACTCCTGCGCTTAATTTCTATGTTTCCCTCTCTTCACCCCTCTCCCTCTCCCACCCATCACTCTCTCCCCCACCCCCCTTCCCTCTCTCCCCCGCCCCCTTCCCCTCTTCCACCAATCCCTCTACCCCTCCCTCCCCACTCTTCCACTTCTCTCCCCTCACCCCACCCCACCCCTCTCCCTCCCTCACCCCTCTCTCTTCCCCTCCCTGTCCCACCCCTTCCCCTACCCCTCTGTCCCTCTTCCACCACTCCCCCGTCCCTCTTCCACCACTCCCGCTACCCCTCCATCCCTCCCCACTTTTCCACTTCTCTCCCCCTTCTCTCCTCCCCCTCTCCTCACCCCTCTTCCATCCCTCTCTCCCCCACCCCTTCCCTCTCTACCCCACCCCCTTCCCTCTCTCCCTGCCCCCTTCCCCTCTGTCCCTCTTCCACCACTCCCCCTTCTCTCCCCTTACCCCACCCCTCTCCCTCCTCCACCCCTGTCTCCCCCTCCCTTCCCCTCTCTCCCCCACCCCTTTCCCTACCCCTCTGTCCCTCTTCCACCACTCCCCTTGTCCCTCTTCCACCACTCCTGCTACCCCTCTCCCCCTCCCTCCCTACTCTTCCACTTCTCTCCCCCACCCACACTCTTTCCCCCCACCCCTCTCCCCCTCCCATCCCACTCTCCCCCTCCCTCCACACTCTTCCCCCTCTCTCTCCTCATTCCCTTACCGTGCACAATCTCTGTCTTTAAGAAGGAACTACAGATGCTGGAAAATCGAAGGTAGACATAAAAAAAGCTAGATAAACTCAGCGGGTGTGGCAGCATCTATGGAGCGAATTGAATGGTCAACGTTTTTGGCCGAAACCCGGAAGAAGGGTTTCGGCCAAAAACGTTGCCCTTTTCCTTCGGTCCATAGATGCTGCTGCACCCGCTTAGTTTATCCAACATTTTTGTTGTTGTACCAGCCTCTCTCTCTCTCTGCCCTTTTCTCTTCTCTCGACTCATGCACGCCCGCTCCAACCCCTCCCCCCCCCCCCTTCACCTCTCTCCCCCATCCTCTTCTCCCCCCTCCCCCTCTCCCTCTCCACCCTCCTCCTCCCCTTCCTCACAAAATATTTTTTGTGGGGGCGGGTCCTCAGTGTGTGTGAATGTTTGTGGAGGCGGCCACGCGCTCTCCATTCTAGAAGACGCTCATCTGTTTGTGGAGGCGCGTGCTTAGTATGTGACCAAAGACCAAAGATCTTATAGCGGTCAACAAAGCCAATAATGCCTTACTTTTGATGAAATGCAGCGAGCAAACGCGATAATTCCCGATATTTTGGATCTTTAAATCTCCACGACAAATGTCCGCTAACAACTTCCGCTGTATTTGCACCTTCAGCTCCCTCTTGAATTTACCTTAGTTTCTATCTTTTTTTTTTTACTGAAAATTTAGGTAGCTGTGTCTCACGGTCACCCCGACTGGTACAGTTAATTGCAGCTCAAAAACTGGCCGTTTTAGATATTTTTAACGGGTGTGAAAGTGCGTGTTTTCCCATTCACTAACATGTACCGGAAGTGACGCTTGTCCCCCAGTTAAATTTTGCGGTCACGTGGGTGCGGATCTACGCTCCAGTGACCTTTCGTTAAATCACCCTATACTATTAAAACTCTGTGCCTGCCGCCTGCCGTCTGGCTGGCTGCCTGTCTGCCTTTTGATTCGTTCCCAATACTCGCAGATGTCCAATCGGAATGGCCGATGCTCGCAGATGTCCAATCGGAATGGCCGATGCTCGCAGATGTCCAATCGGAATCTGCCGGCTGCATTTCTTCCTTTGATTCATTGCCACGCCGAATCCAGACACTCAATCTCTGACATCATTTCCATTTCGCTAGAGATTTCGCTTTTCTTTCTAAGTATCCGCTCCTCATTACATTTCGTCGTCTTTAAGTACACGTTTTTAATCAAATCCTTCTCCCACCCCCCACTCACTCATGTTGTCGCCTCCTGCTGGCCAGCGACCATAAACGCTGCTGGTGCCCGCATCTCAACCTCAAGAGACGCCATTTAAAAACGGCCTTTCGGGAACGGCTTTACTTCGACGACCACGTCTCCCGTGGGGGCTACGTGTAGGGAACGGCTGTGTTGGGGGATTATACTTTTAAAACTCTGTGTGTGGGGGTGCTTGGTGTGTGTGATGCCGCCCCGCACCCCACCCCTCCCCCCGCCCCGCAATCGCACGTTGGGGAAACGGACCCGACTTCGAGGACCACGTCGAACCGTGGGGGCTACAGGTAGGGAACGGCTGCGTCGGGTCTGCCATTGCTCTAGTAACACATAATCCACTGAAATTTCCACCACCTCCAACGGGATCCCACCACTAGCCACATTTTACAATCTCCGCCCCTTTCCGCCTTCCGCAGAGACCGTTCCCTCCGCAACTCCCTGGTTAACTCGTCCCTTCCCAACCAAACCATCCCCTCCCCAGGTACCTTCCCCTGCAATCGCAGAAGATGCAACACCTGCCGTTATACCTCGTCCTCGACTCTGTACAGGGCCCCCGACAGTCCTTTCAGGTTATGCAGCGATGCACTTGTACCTCCTCCAACTTCATTTATTGTATCCGTGGACTCTTATACATCGGCGATACCAAACGAGGACTGGACGATCGTTTAGCGGAACACCTTCGCTCAGCCCGCATGAACCAACCTGATCTCCCGGTTGCTTTACACTTTAATTCTCCTTCCCATTCCTATACAGACCTTTCTGTCCTCGGTCTCCTCCATTGTCAGAGTGAGGGTAAATGCAAATTGGAGGAACAGCATCTCATATTTCGCTTGGCCCAGTGATATGAATATTAATTTCTCTCACTTCAGGTAGCCCTGGCATTCCTTCTCCCTCTATCCCTCCCCCACCCAAGTCGCACTAGCTTCTCATTTTCCCCCCACAAACAGCCTGTTTCCTTTATCATTGTTACTTTTTTACATATCTTTAATTCATCGTTCTTTATCCACATTGTCTATATCTCTTGTTTCCCATATCCCTAACCAGTCTGAGGAAGGGTCTCGACTTCCTTCTGTCCAGAACTGCTGCCTGTCCCGCTGAGTTACTCCAGCTTTTTGTGTCTATCTTTGGTTTAAACTCCAGCTTTTTGGGTCTATCTTTGGTTTAAACCAACATCTGCAGTTCCTTTTCTTACACAATACTATAAATGTGGTCTCACCAACGTCTTATAGGGGGGTTGCACGCAAGGTCATCGGGTCAAAGGGCGTGACGCACGGAGCAGCTCAATCCTTTCGGAGGACAGCTTCTGGCATACACTGCTAACACACTAAACGTGTACTTTCTTACCTGTTAAAAACTGCCGAAATGGTCATTTTTTGCGCTGTAAATAATTGTGGAGGGAGACTGAGCACTCTGAACCAAATGCTCTACTATCTTTACTCTGAACCTAAGCACCAAGGTGTAAGCGGCTGAAGGAGCGCATCCCTCGGGACAACCCCCACTCTCCCCCCGGGGTCAGCGCTGTCCGGCCACGGCCGCCCTCCCTTCCCCTGTGCTGCCGCATTATCACGGGCTGTAGGTCGGCAGCGCCCACACACGGGGCCGGGTGGAGCTGGACCGCGGCTCCGGGCAGCAGACACACGGGGATGAAAACCCGGCAACATCCCCGACAGCTGCAGCAGTCTGCTCCCTCAGCCCACCCCCCCCCCCCCCCCCCCCAACCATCTCCCCTCCCCCCACGACGGGACGTGACCTTGACTGCCGTGCAACCTCCCAAAACAACTGCAACATGACCTCCCAACTTCTATACTCAATATTGACACAAAGAGTTGTAGTAACTCAGCGGGACAGGCAGCATCTCTGGTGAGAAGGAATGGGCGACGTTTCAGGTCGAGGCCCTTCTCATGTACCCTTTGGCTTGTACTCGCTAGAATTTAGAAGATTGAGGGGGGGATCTTATAGAAACACAAATTCTTAAGGGGTTGGACAGGCTAGATGCAGGAAGGTTGTTCCCGATGTTGGGGAAGTCCAGAACAAGGAGTCAGTTTAAGGATAAGGGGGAAATCTTTTAGGACCGAGATGAGAAAAACATTTTTCACACAGAGAGTGGTGAATCTGTGGAATTCTCTGCCACAGAAGGTAGTTGAGGCCAGTTCATTGGCTATATTTAAGAGGGAATTAGATGTGGCCCTTGTGGCTAAAGGGATCAGGGGGTATGGAGAGAAGGCAGGTACATGATACTGAGTTGGATGATCAGCCATGATCATATTGAATGGCGGTGCTGGCTCGAATGGCCTACTCCTGCACCTATTTTCTATGTTTCTGTGTTTCTTCAGACATACTCAATACTCTGACTGATGAAAGCCTGCGGCACCGACGCCACGGGATGGCCGGGGCTGGGACAAGTTCACTGACGTCACGGGAAGGCCGGGGCAGGTACACTGACGTCACGGGGGGGGGGGGGGGTGCTGGGACATTGACGTCACGGGATGGGCGGGGCCGGGACGTGTGAGGCGGGCTGAGCTTCAGACGTCACGGGATGGGCGGGGCCGGGACGTGTGAGGCGGGCTGAGCTTCAGACGTCACGGGATGGGCGGGGCCGGCGCGACAGTGGGCGGCAAAGATGGTAGAGCAGAGCTCCTCTCGTATCTTTGGTGGGCGGGGTGGATGATGCAGTGGGCGGAGTCCGCGCGGCCGTTGATAAGCGCGGGCGGGGGGGGGGCATCAACGTACAGCTGCAGCTCGCGGATACTCGGCGCCATGAAGAGGAGGACGACGAAGAACAAGCCGTCATGTTTGGCCGTGAGTACCGGACCCCTCCCGCCACAAACCCCCACCTCGCCAACCTCCAACCCCCCCCTCTAACCACCCCCCCCTCTCTAAACCCCCCCCCCCCCTCTAACCACCCCCCCCTCTAACCACCCCTCTCCTACCCCCCCTTCTTACTCCCCCTCAACCGCCCCCCCTCTCCAACCCCACCCTTCTCCACCCCCCCCTTCTCCAACCCCCCCCCTTCTCCAACCCCCCCCTTCTCCAACCCCCCCCTTCTCCAACCCCCCCCCCTTCTCCAACCCCCCCTTCTCCAACCCCCCCCTTCTCCAACCCCCCCTTCTCCAACCCCCCCCTTCTCCAACCCCCCCCTTCTCCAACCCCCCCCCTTCTCCAACCCCCCCCCTTCTCCAACCCCCCCCTTCTCCAACCCCCCCCCTTTCCCTCCACCCCCCCTCTCCAACCCCCCCCCCCTCTCCAAGTATCTATTTCTCTACTGATTACAGCAGCAGTGAACCTATCTGACATTTCATTGCAAATTTTTAATTTCCTTCTTCGTACAGTCTGCACTGGTGGAAAAGAAATGCTTTGATGAAATTGCTATTGGATGTAAAATTGATGAAACAAAACGAATCAGGATATTCCCAGATAATATCAGTCAATTGGAAAGAAATAATGAAGGCAGTTTTGTGGAATCGAGCTCTTTGAATTTTTCTGATGTCGATGAAGTTGTCCCTGAAAGTCCAGCAAATAAAGCAGACATTTTTACCATTCCTGAAACACAAATGGTGAAACACACATCAGTGCATAGTCTCATCTCTTCTATCCGTCGTACTGGTTTTAAACAATCAAAGGAAAGTGCGGTGGCCGATCTTTGGCCTTTTTCGAGCCGTTTAGATATTGAAAATGTGAATCCCCTTCCACGATATGGTGCTACTGATAGGAAAAAGATGCAAGATCCATTGAGGGATTGTGACACATTGTGTCCTGTTAAGCTGCATGGGAAAAGACTTAATGGTCCTGATGGGGTACCAAGGTCAAAGAAATTGAAAAGAACCCTAATCGAAGGGGCAGGTAATTCCGTAGTATTAGATTCAGAGGGTTCCTCTGATAGTTTGCTAGAGGAGTATCTAATGGCTATTAACCAGACCATTTCTGAGTCTCCGCTATGCAGAAAAACTGAGAATGGACAATTAAACAATAGGAGGACAAGACAGTGGGGAGATAATGTTTTGAAGGGGTTCTCTTCCCCAGATACAGTACATAAAGATGGCAAGCTATGTATGGTTAGTAAGAACGAGATGGGGAACCACCAGTTGACTGCATGCACAACTCCCTCAAGGAATCCCTTTCAGAGAGCAGATAGGAAACAGTACACAAATATACAGAAGAAAAGTTGTGATTCTGCACTCGTTCAGAAAACAGAAACAGAATACAGTGACTGCTGTAAAAGGGATGGTGAACGGAGATGGATTCAGTCCTCGGGGCCTGTGCACAAAGCTAGGCTAGATACATTCCAAACACCCACACAGCGGGGTCCCACGAAAACCCCTGACATACCTGCAGGACAAGAGCGCGAACAGTGCAGTGGGAGCAGTATACCTAACTGCGTCCGTTCAGAGCGTAAAGATTGTGAAGAGGCACTCGCTGAAATTACAGGGGACAATGGAAAGACTACGACGCCTTTAGAGATGGAGTCTTGTCAGGCTAAACTGCATTCCAATACATCAAACAAAACCCAGTTTACAAAAGTTACAACAAAGTTGGATGGCACACGAGAAACAGCGGACAGCAACCACCTGCAGAGTTCAAGCAGAGCAGCAGAGAAGATGAGCTGCTGGAGGTACAGATATATTTTTGCCCTTGCAATGTTATTTGTCTAATTTCAAGTGCATTCTTATTGAATAATTCCTGTGAGCACTGTACTGTTGTTTTTACAGATTAGGACAGCATGCTTCTTGTTGGATTTGTTTTGTGTTCCAAGTGCTTGGTTTAATTGGAGCACTTGTCCAATATAGGATCAGATAGATACCCAATACACATGAACCTACTACATACGTGCCCAGTGGGGAATATTTATATATGGGAATTTGTGAATATCAGTACAGGTCCACCACTGATTTTCTGGCATCTTGGTTCCAGAGCCTTGTTGGATTATCTGTTTTGCCAGACCAACAGAGGCCACGGGGAATTGGGTCTGAGCGAAATTCGGCCTCAGAAGTCGGCTATGGGAGTTCCAGAAGGCAAATTCGACCCGCCAATCGGCCATGGAAGTCCTAATGAGGTTGGGATCAGCCGCCTCACCTGGCCTAGGTGCCACATTGTAATGATTGCCAGTGTAGTGTCAAATTGATGAGATTTTTCACCAGTGTGATTAAAAATGTTAACATTGTCATTCTTTTCTCACCATTAGCAAGAAGTATTCAGATGACGGTGTTAATTTCTGGAGGGGCCGGTTCCAAGTTGTGACGGTGAATGATGTCTTGAATTCGCGTGGAGATCGGGAGAAACATCTGATCATTGCAGTGAGCCAGCCGGGCAGTCCGAATAACAGTTTCACGGAGCAGTGTATTCTGAAAGATGACTGGTAGGACTTGCAACATTTGTAGTCTCTTGGGCCTGCATAATAACAGTATCTAAGATGGAACTACAGATGCTGGTTTACACAGAAGATAGACACAACATGCTGGAGTAACTCAGCGGGACAGACAGCATCCCTGGAGAGAAGAAATGGGTGGTGTTCTGGGTCGAGACCCTTTTTCGGTCTGAAGAAGGGTCTCGATCCGAAACATCACCCATTCCTTCTCTCCAGAGATGCATTTGTCTAAAGATGCTGCCTGTCCTGCTGAGTTACTCCAGCATTTTATGTCTATCCTCAGAGTGCCAAAACTGTTGCCACATCAGGTCTTAAACGCATAGCTCCTCTCCATTTGCTTTGTGGTGTTCACTTGCTTTTATGGGAATTCTTAGTGGATGTCAGGTTGTCATAGCGCCGTATAGCACGGAAACAGGCCTGTCTTGCCCACGCCGACCAAGATGCCCCATCTACGCTTGTTCAACCTGCCCATGTTTGGCCCATATCCCTTTATACCTTTCCTATCCATGTACCTGTCGAAACATGTTTTAAATGTCACTTACTATGTGCCCCATACACCTCCTCTGGCGACACCATTGTTCTGACCAGGGGTCATTAATTGGATCAGTGAACCCATGGCAGGTTGTAACGTTGATGTTTGCTGTTTTTTTTAAAAATTCTGTAGACCTGTAGGATTGAAAAATAAACGTTATTGTGCTCTTAAATTGATGGATGAAGCATAAAATTGGATAAATTATTTTAGTTTGCAAGTTGCTATTTCCCAAAAGTCATCATGGGTCCTCTGTAACCTACGAACTGCTGACTTGTATATGTGTGGTCTGTACACATGAACTGTTCGAGTTATGAACAATTCTCAGGAATAGAACCCTCCCGTAACCTGGGATGAGTCTGTGTGTCATTCAAGTCTTCCATGTAAGAGGTATTCAGACAGTAGGAAGGCCTAGAAGATATGGTCCTAAGAACAGTTGAATTTGTGTAGGTGGCAAAAACACATGGAGGGGTGAAGGGGATGTTTCTGTGCGGTGTGAATCTAATCATGAATCAGATAGCCTCACAACAGCAAAAGTTGGAAACACCCAAGTCAGGCGGCATCTGCGAAGATAAACAAAACATGGTGTTTCTCAAGCATTGATGTAAGTTTGCTCCTATTCCTTCTTCAAGGATATGTGTGAGTTTCTGAATGTTTTTCAAATTTTCAATTTTTGGTTCGGATGTAAGATGTACGCCATTTTGGTTGACCATTGAATAACATAACATAAGTGGGTCTGCTACATGAATGTACACATCCTTTGAGAAACTCTTCATTTCAGGGACACCACTGAAGTCAAAGCTGGGGATATGATTCACCTTGAAGGGGAGAAACACTCGGACACCTGGATAATAAAAAGAGACGCCGGGTACTTGATTGTGAACCCTGACCGTCTTATTTCTGGGACTAGTGTTGTAAACAGTATCCGGTGCATGCGCAGGGCTGTGCTGAATGAGAGATTTAAGGTAAGATTTATAATTTCTCTTGACAAAGTGTGTATATCCAGTTCATGTAACATTCATATAATATGTACATTTCAGTTGCCCCTAAAATATCGAACAATGTCATGTTTAGAGTGGAGAAGCAGGCCCTTGGGCCCACCAAGCCTGTGCTGACCAGCGATCCCCGTACACTATCACACACACACACGCGCGCACACACACACACACACACACACACACACTCACTCACTCACTCTGGACAATTCACAATTTTTATCAAAGCCAATTAATGTCTCAACCTGTACGTCTTTGAAGTGTGGGAGGAAATCGGAGCACCCGGAGAAAACCCACACGTGGTCACAGTGAGAGAATGTACAAACTCTGTACAGACAGCACCTGTAGCCAGGATTCAACCTGGTCTCTGGTGCTGTAAGGCAGCAACTCTACCTCTGCACCACTGTGCCGCCCTTACCTGACCAAACTTCTGGGGCCATATCACCAGATGTGTGGTGCTATATAATTCGAACATTACAAATCTTCATTAAATAATGAGCTCTGATATTCCATTAACCATAGGCATCAAAATCAACACATAGTGCAAGCTGAAAACTTAAATCCACCAGGCAATCTGAAATTGAGTTCAGTTTAGAGACGCGGTGTCTGTGGGCCACCCAAGTGGAATATGTGGTGCTGTTCATCCAGGTTGTGTGTGTTCTTACTCTGATTTGTTGAAATATTTTCACTGACATACACACAATTCATTGGGGATTCCATTACTTTGGTTTAATTTGAATGCAGTTATATATTACAGCATCCTCTTCAATTTAAGTAACTGTTGACACTGTTTGATACAATCACAGGACCCAGACAGGGTCAGTGATTCGAGATTCTGAGGGAGTGAGAAGCAGTACGGTGGCGCAGCAGTAGAGTTGCTGCCTCACAGCGCCAGAGACCCGGGTTCCACCTGACTACGGGTGCTGTCTGTACTGGGTTTGTACGTTCTCCCCGTGACCTGCGTGGATTTTCTTCGAGTGCTCCGGTTTCCTCCCGCACTCCAAACACGTACAGGTTTGTAGGTTAATTGACCGGTAAAATTGTAAATTGTCACCAGTGTGTGTGCAGAATAGTGATAGTGTGTGGGGATCAATGGGCGGCACAGACGCATGGGTCGAATGGCCTGTTTCTGCACTGTATCTCTAAGCTTAACTAAATTTCAGATTGCCTAATGGATTATAGTTTCCAGCTTGCACTATGTCTTCATTTTGATGCCGATGATTGATATTCCATTAATGATAATTTGTAATGCCTGAGTTATATAGCACCACACCCCTGGTGATACAGTGCCCTCCATAATGTTTGGGACAAAGACTCATCATTTATTTATTTGCCTCTGTGCTCCACAATTTGAGATTTGTAATAGAAAAATATCACATGTGGTTAAAGTGCACATTGTCAGATTTTAATAAAGGCCATTTTTATACATTTTGGTTTCACCGTGTAGAAATTACAGCAGTGTTTATACATAGTCCCCCCCCCCCCCCCCCCATTTCAGGGCACCATAATGTTTGGGACACAGCAATGTCATGTAAATGAAAGTACTCGTGTTTAGTATTTTGTTGCATATCCTTTGCATGCAATGACTGCTTGAAGTCTGCGATTCATGGACATCACCAGTTGCTGGGTGTCTTCTCTGGTGATGCTCTGCCAGGCCTGTATTGTAGCCATCTTTAGCTTATGCTTGTTTGGGGGGCTAGTCTTCAGTTTTTTCTTCAGCATATAAAAGGCAAGCTCAGTTGGGTTCAGATCGGGTGCTTGACTTGGCCACTCAAGAATTGAACATTTTTTAGATTTGAAAAACTCCTTTGTTGCTTTAACAGTATGTTTGGGATCATTGTCTTGCTGTAGAATGAAACACCACCCAATGAGTTTTGAGGCATTTGTTTGAACTTGAGCAGATAGGATGCGTCTATACACTTCAAAATTCATTATGCTACTACCATCAGCAGTTGTATCATCAATGAAGATAAGTGAGCCAGTACCTTCAACAGCCATACATGCCCAGGCTATAACACCCCCATTACCGTGTTTCACATATGAGGTGGTATGCTTTGGATCTTGGGTAGTTCCTTCTCTCCTCCATACTTTGCTCTTGCCATCGCTCTGATATAAGTTAGTCTTTGTTTCCTCTGTCCACAAGACCTTTTTCCAGAACTGTGGTTGCTCTTTTAAGTACTTCTTGGCAAACTAACCGATCCATCTATTTTTGCGGCTAACCAGTGGTTTGCATCTTGCATATTTCTGTTCATGAAGTCTTCTGTGGACCGTGATCATTGACAAATCCACACCCGACTCCTGAAGAGTGTTTCTAATCTGTCGGACAGGTATTTGGGGATTTTTCTTTATTGTAGAGAGAAATCTTCAGTCACCAGCTGAGATGGTCTTCCTTGGCCTGCCAGTCCCTTTGCAATTAGTAAGCTCATCAGTGCTCTCTTTCTTCTTAATGATGTTTCAAACAGTTGGTTTTGGTAAGCCTAAGGTTTGCCTGATGTCTCTAACAGTTTTATTCTTGTTTCTCAGTCTCATAATGGTTTCTTTGACTTTCATTGGCACAATTTTGGTCCTCATGTTTATAAACAGCAATAAAAGTTTCCAAAGGTGATGGAAAGACTGGAGGAAAGACTAGAAGCTGAGAGCTCTCCATACCTGCATTAAGGAGGCAATTAAACACGCCCGAGCAATTACAAACACCTGTGGTGCATTATGGTGCCCTGGAATGGGGGGACTATGTATAAACGCAGCTGTAATTTCTACATGGTGAAACCAAAATGTATAAAAATACCCTTTAATAAAATCTGACAATGTGCACTTTAACCACGTGTGATTTATTTCTATTACAAATCTCAAATTGTAGAGTACAGAGGCAAATAAATAAATGATGGGTCTTTGTCCCAAACATTATGGAGGGCACTGAATGTACCCAGAAATCTCATCAGGTAGCGGCGCCATAGTGGCGAAGCGGTAGAGTTGCTGCCTTACAGCGCCAGAGACCTGAGTTTAATCCTGAGTATGGATGCTCACTGCACAGAATTTGTACGTTCTTCCTGTGGCAGCATGAGTTTTCTCCGGATGATCCGGTTTTGTCCCATATTCTAAAGGCGTGCAGGTTTTTTGGTAAATTAGCTTTGTTTAAAAATTGTAAATTGTCCCTAGTGTGTCGGAGAGTGCTAGTATACAGGGTGATCGCTGGTTGGCGTGGACTTGGTGGGCCGAAGGGCCTGTTTCTGTGCTGTATCTCTAAAAGTCTAAAAGTAAACTAATACTGTGCTATTGTTCTTGGTAGAGTAGGTCATTCAGTACCGAACTCTTTGTTTTGATTTTACAATGTATATGTTTTCTTTTTTTTTTTTTTGTTCTCCAGGCTTGTGAAAGGGGGACAATACAGATGCTGGTTGGCACTTTAGTTCATGAGATCTTTCAAAAAGCGGTGACAAGCAACAGATTTGCACAGTGCCAACTGGAAGAAATTGCCTCACAAACCATCTGTGCTCCAAAGTACCTGGGAGAGATGTAAGCATTATTTCTGACAAATTCCTGGTCACAGAAACGTGCAGCACAGAAAAGGGCCTTTTCAGCCCACTTCCTTCATGCTGCCCTTGATGCTTGCCTATGCTCGAGCCATTTGCCGTTTAAGGTCCGAATCCCTCTACATTTTTTCCTAACTGAGTTATGTTACAGTTGTGCAAGATGTCGATGAGGCTGCACTTAGAGTATTGTGTTCAGTTTTGGTCACCATGCTATAGGATGGATATTGTTAAGCTGGAAAGAATGCCGAGAAGATTTACGAGGATTTACAAGGATCTGGGGGCCTGAGCCATGTAGGTAGAGCTTGGGCAGGCTAGGACTTTATTCCTTGGAGCACAGGAGGATGAGGGGTGATCATACAGAGTTGTTTTAGATCATGAGAGGCTTAGCTAGGGTGAATACAGTCTTTTACCCAGAGTTGGGGAATCAAGAACCAGAGGACATTGGTTTAAGGTGAGAGGGGAAAGATTTAATGGGAACGCGAGGGGGAGTTTTTTCACACAGAGGTGGAGGGTACATGGAATTAACTGCCAGAGGAGATAGTTGAGGCAGGTACTATAACAACATTTAAAAGACATTGGGACAGGTACAGATTTAGAGGGATATGGGCTAAATGCGGGCAGATGGGACTGGAGTAGCTGAGGCATCTTGGTTGGCATGGACAAGTTGGGCAGAAGGGCCTGTTTCCGTGCTGTATTACTCTGAGTACCTGTCCAAACACCTTTGCAAAAGCTTTTTCCTGATATTCACCATTCTCTGTGTGGAAAAACCTACCACTGAGATCACAGGGTGACATTTCTCTTCACAAAAGTGTCAGAAAGTTATGGTATTTGTGCCCCCACCAAACACCTTGCTAAGCAACTATTACACTTGCAAATGGACATTCCAGTTTTGATGCCCTTTCCCTTTGGCTTTATTAGGTTGGGTCCTGAGGGAGTTCAATTATGGGGTCTGTTGTAGTTTACCCTCCACCCTACCCTCACCTTTTTTTGAACAGCCAGACTTATTTCCTTACGTAAAATGTGCATTATCAGTAATGGGTTAGACACAAAATGTTGGAGTAACTCAGCGGATCAGGCAGCATCCTTGTATCCCTCTCGTTAGCACATCTTCCCCAGCCAACACTAGGCCATCATGGACTTCACCGTTCCTGAGAATCTGTTGCAGGCCCTGTTTTGTTGTGGCCTTTTCTCGCCTCCAGTACTCTTTCCCCCCCACTCCCGCCAGACTCTATCTTTCACTTTGAAGAAGTGTTCTGACCCAAAACATCACCCATTTCTTTTCTCCGGGGATGCCCCCTGAACAGCTGAGTTACTCCACCATTTTATGTATTTTCTTTGGTATAAACCAGCATTTGCAGTTCCTTCCTTATCTATAATGAGGTTTGCTGGTGGATCACAGAATCTAACCACAGAAAGCATTTTGGTATTCAGCAATTGAAACTCTCATATTTTGTGCTTTGTAACAAGTACATTTGAAAAGAAATAGAAGATCCATATTGCTGTCTGAGGCAGCTAGGTATGCCACTTTTCATGGTTGGCTATCCTCTGGACAAATCCATTGAGCGTTGAAAAAGCCGACGTCAACCCTTCTTTGGACTAACCCCGATCTTGTCCTTTTCTTAATATGCAGGTACAGCTTGAGTCTGAATCAAGCAGATGTGATGAATGCAATAGAAGAGTACCTGCCAATGTTTGTGACCTGGGCGCGAGACTACATACGCGACACCCCTCAATCTGGAAAATGCCAATTGCAGCTTAAACTGTAAGTGTTGTTTAATATTGCATTGAATGTACATTGAGCAAGTGCAGTGCATGTACCTGCAGTGGAATAGCACTGAACATGCGACGGGGGAATAAGCTTATTGGACTGTTAAACTCCCAGGGGCGCTGCTGTTAGTGTGGGGATATTTGGACTTGAACATCAAGGTCCTTTTTATTCTCAATATGTCATCAGGCCCCATCGTTACCCATGTTTATTTTAGGTTAACGATATATCGACTAGTAACCACCCCATACTTTAGGCCTATCCTATACACTCGGGACAATTCCCAATTTATTGAAGCCAGTTAACCTACAAACCTGTACGTCTGGAATATGGGAGGAAACCGGAGTTCAGGGAGAAAACCCACGCGGTCATGGGGAGAACACACAAACTGTACACTCTCCGTCTATATCGTACCCCAATAGACCTTGCCCAGTTTGTATTGCCTCATACCTGTGATGAATAAATTACATCTTTCATTGTTTGAGTTTTTATTAGTTGCACTAATTTTTTCTATTGTTTTTCCAGTCCAAGTGATGGTGACCTAGTCAAATCAGATACTGCTTGTGGTATCACAATTCTTGATATTGAAGATGTTGAAGAGAATATTTGGTCTCCAAGGTTTGGCTTGAAAGGCAAGATTGATGTAACAGCCTCTGTTAAAATTCATCGTCGGTCCATGACCCAAAACAGAGTCATGCCTTTGGAGCTTAAAACCGGGAAGGAATCTAACTCGGTGGAGCACAGAAGCCAGGTAAGGTGATTAACTGCTACTGAAGACGCAGCCCCTTATTGTGCTGTGGTGACAAATCTGCTCATTCTTGCCATGGAGAAAGTGTACATAGATCACTGTTTTCACTGTCTGTAGAAGGGTCTCGACCCAAAATGTTACCTATTCCTTTTCTCCAGAGATGCTGTCTAACCCATGGAGTTACTACAGCTTTTTACACAGGCATATAGAGGTGGTGGTGGTTAATCGTACTTGCAGTTAAAACTTGTTTAACTTGGGTCCACCTAAAGCTAGATGCCCAAAAGTAAAGCTTAACGTTCCTTTCCCCACAGGTCATTCTGTACACTTTGATGAGCCAAGAACTCAGGGAAGATCCTGAGGCTGGGTTTCTCCTCTACCTCAAGACCGGTGCCATGTATCCAGTACCAGGCAACCACATGGACAGGAGAGGTATCAAGAATTTAGAAAATGCTTATTACTAACGCACAGTCTTTGTTTGATGGTGAAAAACTCTAGGAAGGATCTTATAGTGGACATGATAGAAGAATGGATTGACTGGGTTTATATTCACTGGAATTTAGAAGGATGAGAATGGATCTTAAAGAAACACATGGAATTTTTATGGGATTGGACAGGCTAGATGCAGGAAAAATGTTACTCGTGTTGGGGAAAGTCCAGAACCAGGGGTCACAGTTTAAGAAAAAGGGGTAGGCCATTTACGACTGAGATGATGAAAAACTTTCTCAGCCAGAGAGTTGTGAATCTGTGGAATTCTCTGCCACAGAAGGCAGTGGAGGCCAATTCACTGGATAATTTCAAGAAAGAGTTAGATTTCGTTCCCGGTGGTCAGCAAAGAACAAGCAGCCCACGAGAGCAAAGAGCCAGCGGGCCACCCACGGCAACGTGCAGCGGTAGGCCTGGTTCGCCACTGCGAAGAAGGGCCCAGAGGGCAGCTGCCTGCAAGGGGAAGCTCGGAAGTCCTGGACCAGAGAGTCGATGAGGGAGCCGCTGGTGACTATGGACACAAGGAGAAGGTCAGCTGCAGGAGGCACCCCACGGGACATACAGGCACAGGCGAGGAGAGGGACGCGATTAGTACAGGTGTCAGAGGTTATGGGGAGAAGGCAGGAGAATGTGGTTAGGAGGGAGTGAAAGATCAGCCATGATTGAATGGCGAAGTGGACTTGATGGGCCAAATGGCCTAATTCCACTCCTATCACTTGTGACGTAGGGTCGAGGGCCTGCAGCAGCCTGGGACTCAACTGTCCTTACCTGGATCGGGGTTTCTGCAGTACCTCTAACATGTCGATCGGACTTTAGACTTTTTCTTTGTAAACGGTCAAAAAGAATTTCACTCGGCTGTGCACACATGACAATAAAGAATTATTAAACTGGAGTTAAACAAATATTAAACTGTAAATAAAGGAAGAACAGAAGTGAAGGGAATATTGCAAGTGAGATTAAATGACAGCTAAAGCAAGACAAAAGTGTTATCATTCTTCCATTTTCTCTTCAGGTTTCATCCACACTAACTTTTGTATTTTACCTGAAGCTGTTTCTATTTTATTATTCACCTAGAATTGCTGAAGCTGAGGAACCAGCTTGCTTTCTATTTAACCAACGGCTTAGTTTGGGCAGAGCCGAAGAGAATGAATGCACACCTTGCTCCACTGCCTCCTCTCATCGGCGACCAGCAGGCTTGCAGGTTCTGCTCTCAGCGACGCAACTGTGCTTTATACAGCAGGTATGTGCTTTATACAGCAGTCACTCCACCTGATTCTGCTGCTTTTGCACTGACAATTTAATAACTGGCACTGAGTAATAACTCTGGCACTGGCTCTGGCCACTTAAATCAGCTACCCTGGACATTTTATGACTGTTATTACTTGTATTTTAATGTTGCTGTTTTTACCTACACTTTTTTAAACTATTCGTACTGTTTTATCAGTAACTGGATTGTTTTTTTAATTGTTTTTATTTTATGCGTGAAATGTTTAAGTTTTATGTGCAATGCTCCGGTATTCCCTGGGAAACGTCTTCTCATTTTGCACTGTACAACTGTTGCTTTGCAAGATGGCAATAAAGGATGATGATGATGTCCTATTATTGGGGCTCTATCAAGAAAATGAGGCAAGTTCAATTGCAGGGATATAACAAAAATGTGCAGGAGTGTCCAATGATGGGAAAGTATGGGAAGCAAAGTAGGATGGTACTAAGAAGGCATGGGATTATGGGGAGAAGGCAGGAGAATAGGGTTAGGACTGATATGGATCAGCCATGATTGGATGGCGGAGTGACTTGATGGGCCGAATGTCCTAATTCTGCTCCTATCACCTTATGACAATGGAATGTACCAGGAAGCTATGAGCAAGCATCTAATCAGGGTATCCACTCTTCAGTTCTGAAGAAGGGTCTCGACCCGAATGGTTACCTATATCACCAGAGATGCTGCCTGACCCGCTGAGTTACTCCAGCATTTTGTGTCTATCTTCCATCTGGCAATTAAAAGAGCTTGTGTGCGATGGTTTTTAAAAACCATTTACTTCAGTCTTTCGAGATACAGCGCGGAAACAGGCCCATCTGCCCACCAAGCCCGCGCCGACCAGAGATCACCCTGTACAGTAGCACAATCCCACACACGGAGGACAATTTACAATTTTTACCGAAGCCAATTAACCTGTATGCCTTTGTAGTGTGGGAGGAAACCGGAGCACCCGGAGAAAACTCGCGCAGTCACAGGGAAAATGTACAAACTCTGTACAGCCGGGTCCAAACTTGTGTCTCCAGCACTGTAAGGCAACAACGTTACCGCTGCAACACTGCCGTCCATTTGGAAGGGTTATGATGGTGATAAGCTGGGACACAAAGATAAGAAACAATGGAATCTGATATGTAAGAATGTGAAACTGAAGGAACTGCACAAAGCGCGAGAGTAACTCAGCGGACCAGGCAGGCCTTGCACTAATAATGTATTCCTATCCCAATCTCAATTATATGCTTCATGTGAATTTATCCATGATGTCACCTCGGAATTTTTTTTTGTGCGAAAACTTATAAAATGTAAAAGTTAGTGAATGCTCTGTACACTGAAATAAAGAATGAAGAAAAACACTGAAACTGTCTGTGGAACAGGCGCTGAATGACAAGTTTATTGTTATTCTGCAGGGCAGTGGAGCAAGAGATGGAGGAATGTTTTGCGCCCACAGATGTGAGCCCTATTCTGCAGCAGGAAACTCAGCACTTGGAGCCCATGCATCTGCAATATTTTCGGCACTGGTATCTTCTCTGCAACCTTGAGGCATATGCAGTTGATAGTAAAGGAGGGTCCAAAAACATCTGGATGCATTCGGCAGAAGACAGGTGAGCATAGGAACGGATGAGTTTGTTGCAGATGGGATGAGGACAAGGTCCAAGTGTTTTTAAATTTTGGGGTGTGAAATGGAAGAGGTTTTCTATGATATGTTTTACCAGAACATAGAACAGTACAGCACGAGAACAGGCCCTCCGGCCCACGGTGTCAAATCACAAGCAAAGATCCCCGCACCGTAAACCTCCACTGGTCACAAACCTTCAACAAGAATAACACGCACTTCCTCCACTATCCTCTGTCTTCTATGGGTAAGCCAGTTCTGAAGGACTTAACTGTCAGGTTGATGTGTGCTGAAAATGGGATTCAAGAAGGTATAGCAACATTTTGCTCAATTATTTAAATCTCTTTACCCTGGTGGCATTGATATAGACAGCACCAATAGTTGGGATCGAACCCGGGTCTCCTGCGCTGCATTCACTGTAAGGCAGCAACTCTACCGCTGTGCCACCATGACCGCCCAATATTAGGTTTGTTTATTTTATGTCACATGTACTGAGGTTCAGTGAAAAGCCTGGTTTTGCCTGCCAGACGGTCAAATCAGATAATACTATATTGATTTTGGAGATTTTACACTGGTGGTATAATAGTGTAGTTTTACTAGTTTCTTTTTGATCTGAAAACAAGATCATTGTACTACTTATGAAATCATGTATTATATTGCATTGATATTTGGCTGATTTTGTTTCAATAGGGAGTCTCAAGGATATTGTGTTGCTAATCTAGTACGGAGTGGTAGTGTGCTGAACCTTTCTGATGGACAATACCAGCATCAATTCACAAGGAAAACTGGGTGCATATCGAAAACAGCGTTAATGGTTGGCGACAGAGTTGTACTAAGTGGACAGGAGAAAGTGCTGCTTGCTGTGTCTTCTGGATATGTCACCGAAGTCCACTCTTCCCTGATTACTTGTTCATTGGATCGGTGAGAACTCTTTCTTTAATCGTGATTTTGGAGGAAGAATTGGCCAAAATCAAACAGAAGTTACATAGGGATTTTCCATATACATCCGCAACTTGAAAGCTTGTTGCCTAATGTGAATATAACAACATTTTGAAGGGTCCCAACCCAAAATGTCACCTATCCATGTTTCTCGAAAGAGTCTCGACCCAAAACGTCACCTATTCCTTTTCTTCAAAGATGCTGTCTGACCCGCTCAGTTACTCCAGCTTTTTGTGTTTTTCTCCAGGAATGCTGCCTAACCTGCCGAGTTACTCCAGCATTTTATGGCTTTCCTTGATAAACCAGTATCTGTAGTTCCATGTTTTGACATTTAGAATATTTGTTTTTAATTATGGTCCAACCTGGAAGAACGTTAGGCCACGCACAAATTCATTCTTTTTAAATTTGATAATATTAAAGATAACGCCCTTCCATAACCATAACTAGGCCACTCATTTCCAGTGGGTTTCAATGAGATTTCGCCTCATCCATCTAAACTCAAGTGCTGACAGGCCCAGAGCCATCAAACGCTCATCATACATTAACCCAATCCTCCCTGGTATCATTCTCGTAAACCTCCTCTGGACCCTCTCCAACGCCAGCACATCGCACCTCGGATAAGAGGCCCAAAATGGCTCACAATTTGGTGTTCTACATACGTATATATTGGAGTTCCTAAAAGCTCTACTTTGTGCAGGAACCTCTCCAGGCTGCCACAGGAAACTATCTTCAGACTTGATCACGACGAGGGAGTTGGAAATATGAGCACGCATTTGGGAAATCTTTCTAAATTGATGGAAAAATCCGCAGTCAGGTTAGTCACCAGCAAAAAGAAGGGACTGCAGTGAAAATGATGAAATGTGCTTATCCGCGTGGTGCAAGTTAGATGCAAGTCATAATTTCAATGTTTGCTGTTAGTGTGAAACTTAGAGATGTAGTCCTGGCAACATGGGCAGAGGCTGTAAAATAATTGGATTCGATAATTTAGAGGGATGTGGACAAAGCGCAGGCAAATGGAAGAAGTTCAGGCGGGAATTTGGTCAGCGTGGTCAAGTTGGAAAGAAGGACCTATTTCCTACTGTATAAGTTAATGATTGTCATATTAATGGAGGAAAAATGTTAGGCAGATGTTTATTTCTCCTGCAAGGATTCACCAGGAAAGTCCCAAGTCCATTATTGAGGAAGCTTTGGAAAACATAACACGATTAAGATCTGTTTTCTGTGAAAGAGAAAGGGTGTTCAGCAAATTAATTTGAGCTTCAAATTGAAGTTGTAATCAGCATGAAAAAAAGAGGCAGTTATATATTTGGATTTACAAAGGCATGTAAAAATATAACATGAAAATGACTGCACCAGGGATTGTCCAGTAAAATGAGAATTACATGGCAATATGTGTGAACGTCATAAAGCATGGAAACATAACCTGCCCATGCCCCATCTACACCAGTCTGCATTTGGCCCATATCCTTCTTAACCTTTCCTATCCATGTATCTGTCCAGATATCTTTTAAATGTTATTATAGTACCTGCCATTGTTCCATATACCCACTGCCTTCTGTGGAAAAAGGTGACCCTCAGGTTCCTATTAAATCTTTTCCCCCCTCACCCTAAACCTATGTCCTCTGGTGGATGGACCAAATAATTCCGTCCGCGCTGGATAGCTCCAGTTCTGTAGGAACAGTCTGGATTAGAGTAAAGTATGCTGCTTACTGTCTCAAAACATGTTGAGAGATACATTACAAGCACTGTTCCAAAAATTTAAATGAGCTCCCTAATAGAAACATATAAAATAGGTGCAGGAGGAGGCCATTCGGCCCTTCGAGCCAGCACCGCCATTCATTGAGATCATGGCTGATCGTCCCCAATCAATAACCCGTGCCTGCCTTCTCCCCATACCCCTTGATTCCACTAGTCCCTAGAGCTCTATCTAACTCTCTTAAAAGTGACTTGAGGTTTTTTCGCACCTCAGTCTTAAATGGCTTCCCCTTTATTCTAAGACTGTGGCCCCTGGTTCTAGACTTGCCCAACATTGGGAACATTTTTCCTGAATCTAGCTTGTCCAGTCTTTTTATAATTTTATGTTTCTATAAGATCCCCCTCATCCTTCTAAACTCCAATGAATACAAGCCTAGTCTTTTCAATCTTTGTGTGATTTTAAATAATATCTGTGAAGAATGATGAGAATGAGAAGCCATTCTGTATTTCCTCAGTGATAAGCTTCGGGAACTCGTAGTAGGAATGAGGCCACCGCAGTTTGTACCTTACCTGAGCACTGTACTCCCACATGATGCAACGGAAGCAGTGGCTGATATTCTGAAAGGTAATCTGTCTATTTCATATTGCCATATTAAGTTTAGTTTATTGCCACGCGTACCGAGGTACAGTGAAAAGCTTTTGTTGAGCGCTAACCAGTCAGCGGAAACATAGTTCCATTAAAGCCATATGCAGTGTACAGATACGATAAACTTGTGCATCTTTCAAGACGTTCTTTTAGGAAGGAGATGAGGAGAAATTTCTTTAGTCAGAGGGTGGCGAATCTGGATTTCTTTGCCACAGAAGGCTGTGGAGGCCATCAGAGGATATTTTTAATTCGGAGATGGATAGATTCTTGATTAGTGCAGGTGTCAGGTTATGGGGAGAAGGCAGGAGAATGGGGTTAGGAGGGAGAGATCGAACAGCCATGATTGAATGGCGGAGTAGACTTGATGGGCCAAATGGCCTAATTCTACTATCACATGACCTTATGAGGGAATAATGTTTAGTGCAAGGTGAAGCCAGTAAAGTCCGATCAAAGATAATTCATACACTCTACTGGTATTAGGGTAAGATTTACAACAGCCATTAGCTTGGGAGTTAATAAATTGAACTTTGGTACCACAGTGGTTTGGTCTGCATACAGTTTGCAAATACTTCCTTTCACCGCATGGGATTCCCTCAGGTGCTCCATTTTACTCCAATACCTCGAAGAGACACAAATGTGAGTAGATTAATTGCTGAATCTAAATCATCTTTCATTAAGTGGTGGAAATGGAATCAGAGGAGGCACAGTGATGCAGCGGTAGAGCTGCTGCCTTACAACGCCAGAGACCTGGGTTCGATGTTGACAACGGGTACTGTCTGTACTGAGTTTGTATGTTCTCCCTGTGACCGTGTTGGTTTTCTCCAGTTGCCCTGATTCCCTCCCACACTACAAAGATGTTCAGGTTTGTCGGGTAATTCGGCTTTGGTAAAATCGTAAATTGTCCCGAGTGTGTAGGATGGTGCTAGTGCACAGGGTGATCGCTGGGCAGCCCGGACTCAGTGGGCCGAAGAGCCTGTTTCCGTACTGTATCTTTAAAGTCTAAAGATTAAAGTCTAAAGGACAGTTAGGTTAATGGACATGTGAAACTAAATGAGTTAAAGAGAAATATAATGGGATGAAATTGCACTGAGAGCCAGTATAAACTCGATGAACCAAATGGTGGCCTTTTGCGTTGTATGAAAATGTGGCTACATGCAGTCACTTTGATCATTATTTCTAGGCTTGTTGTGGTCAGGATGCAGCCTGTTTTTCTGCATTGGCTTTGAATACAATAGGATTGAAGATTAGGAACAAAGACGTATTGTTGTATTTGGACAGAGTACTGGCAAAACCAGGCTTGGAATACTGTGCATAGTTTTGGCCCCGGTGTTCCCACTCCTTGGAGCTCGAAACAATTTCTTCCCTGGAGCGTCCCTCTCCGCCTCGCCCTAATCTACCTGCTCTTCACCAACCTGCTCTCCTGCTGCCCTGGAGGGTCTTGCTTGCCTCTAATAATTTCCTCACCCATTCTGCCCTAACTGTGGAGCTCACAGGCAGTCTCTTGGCAGCCCAGACCATCACACAAACCAACCTCCCTTTTACTGACTCCATTGATTCACACACTGCCTCGGCAAGGCCACCGGCATAATCAAGGACCAGTCTCATCCCGGTGACTCCCTCTTCTCCCCTCTCTCATCAGGCGAGAGGCACAGAAGTGAGTACACCTCCAGGTTCAAGGACAGTTTCTACCAAGCTGTTATCAGATAACTGAACCATCCTACCAACAACTAGAGAGCAGACCTGAGTTACTGCCTACTTCATTGGAGGCCCTTGGACTATCTTTAATCAGACTTTACTGGACTTTATCTTGCACTAAATTTTATTCACGTTATTCCCTTTTATCTTGTATCTGTGCACCGTGAGTGACTCGATTGTAATCGTGCATTGTCTATCTACTGACTGGTTAGCGGGCAACAAACGCTTTTCACTGTAGCTTGGTACATGTGACAATAAACTAAATTAAACTTGCGCTACGCTACCCTCAATCATCAGAGCTCATGCTCTTCCTTCACCCACCACCTAGCCCTACTCTTAAATGACTATCTTCCCACTTCCTTGGACTAACTCCTGCCCACCCTCTGGGCTCAGCCTCCTTGGCTACAGTCATCCCCTGCGCTCCTTCATCCTGCTCCATGCTCCACCTGCAATTATCTTTCCTTTGCTCTGGAAGCTGGGACTTGTTTAACTGATCCATTTTTCTTTGCATTCAAGGCCTGAACAAGCCTCAGAAACAAGCAATGAAGCGCGTGCTGCTTTCTAATGATTACACATTGATTGTCGGCATGCCTGGTACGGGGAAAACTACCACCATCTGCACTTTGGTAAGACAAGTACCTGCCTCGACAACTCCGCCGGCAGCTCGTTCAATATACCTACCACCCTTTGTGTAAGAAAAAACTAGTTGCCTCTTAGGCTCCTATTAAAACTTTCTCCCCCCCCCCCCCCCCTTAAACCTATGTCCTTTTGCTCTCGATTTCCCTACTCCGGGCAAAATACTGTGCATTTACCCAATCTATTCCGCTCATGATTTTCTATAAATTCACCCCTCATCCTCCTGCTCTCCAATGAATAATAATAATGGCTCAGGCCCTGGAGTCCTGGCAAAATCCTCATAAATCTTCTCTGCACCCTTTCCAGCTTGACAACATCTTCTTTCCTATAACATGGTGCCCAAAACTGAACACAATACTCTAAATGTGGCCTCACCAATGTCTTGTACAATTGTATGATCTCCCAACTATTATACTCAATACTTTGACTGGTGAAGGTCAATGTGCCAAAATCTGCCTTGACCACCCTATCTACGTGTAACATCACCTTCAGGAGATAATGCCTGACCCGCCGAGTTACTCCAGCACATTGTGTCTTCCTTTGTAGCTCTTTTCGTGGTTACTTTGGATATGTACTGAATTGGTTATTTTCTCTTTTCTTCGGCGAGGTGCGGATTCTTTACGCCTGTGGGTTCAGCGTCCTCGTTACCAGTTACACCCATTCCGCCGTGGACAACATTTTGCTGAAGCTGATTCGATTCAAAGTGGGCTTCCTGCGTTTGGGGCGGAAGCAGAAAGTTCACTCCGATATCCAGAAATTTACGGATGAGGAAATCTGCAAAAGGAAAGCAATCCGAAACCTGGCTGAGCTGGAAGGGCTGTACAAGAGTGAAGTAAGTGTCATGTTGCCTTGACTACTAAGTAACACAACACGGAAACAGATCCCTTGGCCAACGCGTCCATGCCGACCAAGGCACCCCAACTAAGCTAGCCTATATACCCGTGCTTGGCCCATGTCCATGAACACCTTAAATACAAGGAACAGCAGATGCTGGTTTACAAAAAAAGACACAAAGTGCTGGAGTAACTCAGCGGTTCAAGCAGCATCGCTGGAGAACATGAAGAGGCAACAGTTCATGTTGGGTTTTGTGTTCAGATTGGGGAAGTATCCCGACCTGAAACATCACCTATTCTTGCTCTCCGGAGATGCTGCTGGGTTACCCCAGCAATTTGTGGGGGGTTTTCTCCCTTCTAAACCTTTCCTATCTATGTGTGCTCTCTTCACGCTTGTTCCTTCGGGCCTCTGTGCCTTCCCTCCCCATGTTTGCTTCCATTTTCTCTTTTCCATCCTCCACTCTAACCTGGTGCTGATTCCCAAACAAGCACATGCAAAAATCGAACGTATATATGTGCATATTTTAATAACATTGTTATATTCATAAATGATAGGAGTAGAAATAGGCCATTCAGCCCATCACGTCTACTCCTCCATCCAATCATGGCTGATTTATCTCTCCCTCACAACCCCATTCTCTTGACTTTTCCCCTGACACCCACGGAATGACTATTCCTGAATGACGTAGCTCTAGAACTAAAGTCTAGATGTTCCACTGAGTTGCATTGAATTACTGCCACTGCATATCCACCTGCCACGTTGCCTTGCACACTAGACATTTCCCCTACCTAATACTACTTTCCAACCTCCTAATGAGTGCCACCTTGCCAGCATTGTTTGCCCACCATATGTCCTCTATCCACCTGTAATCTCTGAATGCCAATATAATTATTTAAGGTCATAAGTGATAGGAGCCGAATCGGGCAATTCGGCCCATCAAGTCTACTCTGCGATTCAATTATGGCTGATCTATCCCTCCCTCCTAACCCCATTCTGCTGCTTTCTCCCCATATCCTCTGACACCTCTGAGCGATCTATCTATCTCTGCCTTAAATATATCCATTGACTTGGCCTCCACAGCCTTCTGTGGCAAAGATTTCCACAGATTCACCAACCTCTGACTACAGAAATGCCTCCTCATTTCCTTCCTAAAGGAACGTCCTCTATTTCTGAGACTATGACCTCTAGTCCTGGACTCTCCCACTAGTGGAAACACTCTCCACATCCACTCTATCCAATTTGTGTTTAAATTAAAGACTTCAGTGTGGAAATAGTCTTGGTAACCATCACTGAGGTATGACTTTATCATTGACCTGAAGATAGGCAGAGAAAGCTGGAGTAACTCAGCGGTTCAGGCAGCATCGCTGGAGAAAAGGATTAGGTGACATTTCAGGTCGAGGTCCTTCTTCAGAATCGGGGGGTGAGGGAAACTCAAGGTACAAAAAGTTGCAGAACAAAACAGAGCTGGCACCAATGACCAAGGAAAGGTGGAGCCCACAATGGTCCATTGTTGGCTATGGAAGAGGTGACAATGAAGGGATACAAACTAGCACGACTGGGGTGGGGAGGGATGGAGAGAGATGGGGAATGCAAGGGTTAATTGAAATTCGAAAACCAATATTCCGCTGGTAGACACATAATGGTGGAGTAACTCAGCGGGACAGGCAGCATCTCTGGATAGAAGGAATGAGATGCTGCCTGTCTTGTTGAGTTACTCCAGCATTTTGTGTCTATCTTTGGTGTAAACCAGCATCTGCAGTTCCTTCCGACACATTCATTCTGCTGGGTTGTAAGCTGCCCAAGCGAAGTATGAGGTGATTTCATTGACCTTCGGTGTGTTCATTATTCCTATTCTTTGCTTGCTCCCGGCCAAATCTTACTGAAAGGAGCATGCTATCATTACCCCGCCTCCAACTACGCTCATGGAAACTCAATGGTTCAACTGGAAGTCATTACCAAGCTGTTTAATCAGGCATAATGTTCTTTGTGATGTTGCCAATGGGTTTGTGTAAATGCAGGCAGTGCCAGGGAAGGTGTAACGCCGAGTCGTTGTGTTTCAGCTGGTGGTCGCAACAACCTGCATGGGAATGAAGCATCCATTATTTGGTCAAAGGAGGTTTGATTTTTGTATTGTGGACGAGGCGTCCCAGATCAATCAGTTGATCTGCCTGGGACCCTTATTTTCCGCGGATCGATTTGTGCTGGTGGGCGATCATCAACAGTTACCACCCGTCATTCAGAGCTCACATGCCAGGTACGACCTCAGTTGGAAGAACGTGAATTTGAAGATAATCTTGGAATTCATTAAGTGCTTAATGAAACAAACTCTCACCTCTGACAAAATGTAGAAACAAAGAACTGCCGAAGCTATCGGGCAGGGGCCTCCAAAGATTTTAGCAACATGGCCACATTATATATTTGGTATATTTTTGCGGGGCGTAGGAAAAAATAAAGAAACGTCTCACACACACACACGCACGCGCACCCCATACCACAGACACGCACACGGAGAACGTACAAACTCCGTACAGACAGCACCCGTAATCTGGATCTAACCCAGGTCTTGGGCAGAGATAGAGATTCTTGCTTAGTACAGGTGACAGAGATTATGGGGAGAAGGCATGAGAATGGGATTAGGATGGAGAGATAGATCAGCACCATTGAATGGCAAAGTAGACTTGATGGGCCGATTGGCCTAGTTCTACTCCTATCACATGACCTTATTCTGTGCCAACAGAGCTCTGGGAATGGATGAGAGTCTGTTTAAGCGCCTGGAGAAGAATCTTGATGCCGTGGTTCAGCTGAACGTTCAGTACCGAATGAACAGGTACTTGCTTCGAGTCATACATAGAAACATAGAAAATAGGAGCAGGAGTAGGCCATACATGTGATTTATTGCAAGTGTTTCAGGCGGTGCTGTAATAAACCTTTGTCACCCTCCACAGAACGATTATGTCGCTAAGTAATACACTAATGTACGAGGGAAAGTTGATGTGCGGATCGGATCAAGTGGCGACTGCAGTGTTAAAGCTGTCCAAGTGGTGTGAGCTCGACACGCACGCTTCCTGGTTGAAGGATGCTCTGGAACCTAGTCATCCAGTTTGTTTCCTTAACACTGAACAGGTGAGTTCATAAGTGGTAGGAGTGGAATTATTGGCCCATTGTGTCTACCCCGCCATCTATCTCTTCCTCCTAACCCCATTCTGCCTTCTCCCCATAACCTCTGACACCTATACTAATCAATAATCTATCTATCTCTGCCTTAAATATACCCACTGATGGCCTCCACAGCCTTCTGTGGCAAAATATTCCACAGATTCACCACCCTCTGACCAAAGAAATTCCTCCTCCTCTCCTTCCTCTTATATTCTGAGGCTATGACCTCTAATCCTAGACTCTCCCACTAGTGGAAACATCCTCTTCACATCCACGGTGACATGATATTCAATTTGTGTAGGAAGGAACTGCAGATGCTTGTTTATAGAGACAATGTGATGGAGTAATTCAGCAGGTCAGGCAGCATCTCTGGAGAAAAGGGATAGGTGATATTTTGGGTCGGAACCGGCAACAGATTATCACAGGAAGGGTGGAGTCCATAATGACACCACTCTATACTGCGCACCTGTGGTCGAACTATGGAAAGACAAGTATGCAGAGACTAAAGGTGGCATATAACAATGCCATGAGAACACTGCTAAGGCAACCTAGATGGTGCAGTGCCAGCAATATGTTTGTGGCTGCAGGAGTCAGTACTTTAGAAGCTATCCTAAGACATCACATGTATAAATTCATTTGCAGGATAAATGACTCTAAAAATGTGCTTATTGTGGCCTTGTCAAACATAAGGATTAGCACTACACGCTACGAATCCCAGTTGTGGAGACACTGGTATCGTAGTCTCGTTATAGGACATTGATCATCTTTTAATCTGGATTTTTAACTTGTGCATTGTTTTTAAAAAATATATAAATTATGATGTTTTTATAAGTGATATACCAAGATTTTATATGTATTTTATGATATTTGATATGCAATGCATTTTTAATGTAATGTTGCCCCATGTCTGGACCTTGAGTCCGTAATAAAGATTATTATTATTATTATAATGACCCATAGTTTGGCTGGGGAGGATGTGCTAATGACAGGCGATACAAAGGATGTGAACAATGGAACTAGTAGGAGGGGGTGGGGGGGGGTGGGGGGGGGGAGAGGTTGAATGCGGGAATTAGAGAAATCAACGTTCATACCACTGGGTTGTACGCTGCCCAAGCTAAATATGAGGTGCTGTTCCTCACTCTGACAGTGGAGGAGGCCCAGGACAGAAAGGTCAGTATTGGAAGGGAAGATAAAATGCTTGGCAAATGGAGATAACGTAGCCCAAGGCAGAATTGAGCGCAAGTGTTCAGCGAAATGATGAATTTGATTTAAAGATATTAAATTTTGCAGGAATGATGACCTGCAGGAATTTTTGTTGCTTTGTTCTGGGAAAGAGTGAACCTAAGTGATTGGATGGGGGAAATGGTAGTGACATCGGTGCAGAACAAAACACCCTTCCCTTTGGGGTGCTGGAGAGCAGGAGAGTCATAGAAACATAGAGAATAGATGCAGGAGTAGGCCTTTCGGCTCTTCGAGCCAGCACCGCCATTCAATATGATCATGGCTGATCATCCAAACTCAGCACCCCCATTCCTGCTTTTTCCCCATATCCCTTGATTCCTTTAGCCCTAAGAGCTAAATCTAACTCTCTCTTGAAAACATCCAGTGAATTGGCCTCCACTGCCTGCTATGGCAGAGAATTCCACAGATTCACAACTCTGGGTGAAAACGTTTTTCCTGATCTCAGTCCTAAATGGCTTACCCCTTATTTTTAAACTGTGACCCCTGGTTCTGGACTCCCCCAACATCAGGAACATTTTTCCTGCATCGAAAAATGCACCTGTCATGTGGATGGAGAGGGGGGAGAGTGGCGTGAGGGGTTTCTGTATTGTATAGAATTTGTCACTCATTTCATTTGAGGCTTTCTGTTTGTCCAAGGTACCAGCGCCTGAGACTGAAGAACAGTGTGGAGTGAGTAACTTGACCGAGGCTGAATTAGTGTACTGCCTGACCACGGCTTTACTAAAGGTAGGTCTGCCTGACTTTGAAGGAACTATACACACCCCACCAACATGAAGTATTGAGCACATTGTGCTCTTAGAACCAGTCAGAGCAATTGTCACGTACTCCAGAACATTAATTTAATGTTGATAATGACAAACAGCCGCCTGATTTCTGATGGTTGTCACAAATCCTCAAATGAAGTCTTTAGACTTCAGAGATAGTGTGGAAACAGTATCCCCGTGGCCATGTGGGTTTTCTCCGGGTGCTCCTGTTTCCTCCAACACTCCAAAGATGTGTCGGTTTGTAGATTAATTGGTTCCTGTAAATTGTCCTTGGTGCATAAGATAGAAATAGTGTATGGGTGATTATTGGTCGTCTTCATGCTGTTTCCATGCTGTATTTCTAAACTATAATTTTAATGTTCCCAAGCTTTGTTTTGCACCTCCTCTCTGTCGCTTAACAACATCCACAGCACAGCCTGTCGTTTTGATGAGGCAGTAATCCTGAACCGTGTGATGGAGGATGACACTTCTGTGGCTGACATGCATTCTTGGCTTATTTTGAAAACAGGCGGGATGCAAGGCCTGTAACATCGGGATCATTGCACCGTACAGACAGCAGCTTAAGGCAGTCTCCGCGATACTGACGAGGGACAAAGCCTTTAGCGCCATTGAGGTGAATACAGTGGACAAGTACCAGGGCCGAGACAAAAGTGTCATCATTCTGTCCTTTGTTCGGAGTAACAGTGAAGGAAAGGTGAGTGAAATGATGTTCGCACTGCTTACTGTTACCAAACTCTGCTGTAAGTCCAAAGATAGACACAAAAAGCTGGAGTAACTCAGTGGGTCAGGCAGCATCTCTGGAGAAAAGGTTTCATTTCAGGTCTAGACTCATCTTCGGTCTCGACCCAAAACCTCTCCTATTCCTTTTCTTCAGAGATGCTGCCCGACCCGCTGAGTTACTCCAGCTTTTAGTGTCTATTTTCAGTTTAAACCAGCACCTGCGGTTTCTTCCTAAACATTCTGTCTGTTTCTTATCGAGTCCGCATTACAAGATTAGATATTGTTCAGCCAGAGCTGAACACACTTCTAGGCGTCTTCATTGTAGGCAGCGAGATTGGCAGCTGTGCATTGGTTTTCCAGTTGAGGGCATTTCAGCAGGTGTTCCATTGTTTGTGGTTCAATACCGCATTTACAGGTGACATAGTTGCAGTTATATCCCCACTTGTTTAGAGACACCTTGGCCCTGACAACAACAGTTCTCAATCGATTGAGGCAATTCCATCTGGCCCAACTTGTGTCTGCACCAGGAGGGAGTTGCTCTCTTGCCGTTAGTCCCATGGTAGTTGAGGGAGGTGGAATGGATATTCTATCATCCCATATGGAGACTCTGGCTTCACCTGTTGTAATGCCAGCCTCCAAGAGGAGTCGCACAGTTGAGAAAACCTTTCCTCGACTTTAGGCGGCTGGGATATGGTGTCTGTCCAAACATTGGATGTGGTTCATCTGTTATCTGTCGCGGGCGCTCCTTCATGCTGGCTCCTGCTCTTCTGATGTCTGGCGTCTGCTGCAAAGTATACACTGTGCAAAGTATAATAACTCCACTGAACTTTCTTCCTCACAAGCTCGGAGAACTACTGAAGGACTGGCGAAGATTAAATGTAGCGCTGACTAGAGCAAAGCACAAGTTGGTAATGCTGGGAAGTATATCTACCCTGTGGCAATATGCTCCTTTGAAAAAACTACTGGATCACTTGAAGAATGAAGAAATGATATCCTTAACTAGTGATGGCTTTTTTTAGGGAATAAATGATGTATAAATAGCAGAGATCAAGTACAGAGTGGGGGTGGCACTGCAGTAGAGTTGCTGCCTCACAGCGCCAGAGACCTGTGTTAGTTCCTGACTACGGGTGCTATCTGTACAGAGTTTGTACGTTCTCCCCTTGGCCGCATGGGTTTTCCCCAGGCGCTCCGGTTTCCACCCACACTCTTAAGGCCTACAGGTTTGTAGATGAATTGGTTTTGGTAAAAATTGTACATTGTCCCTAGTATGTAGGACAATGTTAGTGTACGTGGATCGCTGATCCGTGCGGGCCCAGTGGTCCGTTTCCATGCTATATCTAAACTAAACTGACCTATATGGACTGAAATTCAGCCCAGACATTTAGATTGAAACTCCAGTGCCTGACTCATGGAATGGTTTGGCCTGCCTTCATCCTGTTCCTAGTGGGATTTAGCCTGTCAATTTAATTTCCCCAAATTCTTTATATACTACCCAGTCACAGAAACTGCTAGATTGTGAAGCAGAAAATATTGTGTAGAAACAAGGAACTGAAGGTGCTGGTTTGCACAAACTCCTTTGAAGAAGGGTCCTGACTCAAAACATCACCTAGTTCATGTTTACCCTAAGATGCTGCATAACCTGCCTGAAGAAGGGTCCCGTCCTGAAACTTCACCCATCCTTTTTCTCCAGAGATGCTGCCTGACCCGCTGAGTTGCTGCAGCACTTTGTATCAATCCACAGTGAAATTCATTGTTTTGCATACAATCTGGTAAAAGTCATACTTTAGTTAAGCACAATCATAGATAAGTACGAAAGTGCAATGATTGTAGTGCAAAAATAGTCAGCTTCACTGAGGCAGTACATAAAGAGTCGCCACATTTCTGGCACCAACTTGTCCTTCAAGCACATTATGGTCCCATCTCTAATAGTTCAACGTGCTGGAGCAACTCAGTGGGTCAGGCAGCATCTTTTGGAGAACAAGGATAGGTAACTGCGGATCGAGACCCTTCTTCAGACCTTTGGGTCCTGGGCCGCCGTGGCTCCTTTCCCAGAGTGTGGCCACAAACTGGAAGAACAGTACCTGTTTCCACTTCGGTAGCTTGCAATTATAAATTGAATTATTACATTTCGGGTAACTAACCTACAAGCAACTCTTTTGTTTCTCTTCCCCCTCTTCCGTGTGCCCCACCTGGTTTCTCACACACTCTCTTCTTTCCCCCCCTCCTCAGCCTATATTTCTTAGTCTGGTTTAACAATTCACACACCTTTTATGCTTATCTCATTCTTTATGTCTGTTCATCTCTGTCACCTCTAGCACATTTCACACCTCTTCTATCCTTATCCCTTCAGTTTTAAAGTTCTTAAACATTTTGAGTAATTTGAACTTAAAGTTCCGTTGTTCTAGCAGTGGCAGTGGGTTGTTGATGCAGGTGTCGGCTTGGCCAGGGCGGCCACAGTGGAGAAGCGGTAGAGTTGCTGCCTACTAGCGCTTGCAGCGCCAGAGACCCGGGTTCGTTCCGGACTACGCTCCCACACTCCAAAGACATACACAGAGCTGCCAAGTAGTACGGATTTTCTATATTTTATACAGAAATGTGATAAGAATACTAATGTACGATTTTGCGTTGCTAAATATGGATTTTTTTAAAATCGGCCCAACTTCCTGTTTCATTAATATACTGCTCGCCAATGGAAAAATAATAACCCGGTGAAATTGACTTAAGATCTTGCTGCTTTAAAAAATGTAAGGATGTAAAAAGTCATACTGTACCTCTAAAAATTATAGCAGATCTATTAGTATTTTAAATTTCAATATCTGGATGATTATTTTTGTAAGCTTTGATCTGCCTGTCCCGCTACAGGTTTAAACAGTGCTGTCAGTTTAACGCGTGGGAATTTAAACGAAGAGCTGTCGGCGACAGCGCTATGGGTTCTAAATATAGCGCTACCGGCTGGAGCGCTATGGGCTTTAAACATAGTGCTATGGCCACAGCGCTATGGGCTTCAGACAGTTTGGGAAAATTCTCGTATAACAATGAGTCTTTGGAATTCTCTTTCTCAGTGGAAGTTGAGCCTTTGCTTATTTTTCAGGCAGTGGTAGAATTCAGGATAAGTATAGTGGTGAAAGGTTACCAGTGGGATTGCAGTTACATTGGGATTGGCCTTGATTTTACAGAATGGTGGTGGGCTCCAGGGGGTGAGAGGGAGGGGTGGAGAGGAAAGGGAGGGAGGGAATAAGAGGGAGGGAGAGAAAAAAGGAAGGAGGAAGAGAGGGAGGTTGGGAGGGAAAGGGGGAGAGAGAGAGAGGGAAGGATGGAGGGAGAGGGAGGCTTTCAAAATGGCTTCTACATCATCGTCTCGTGCTAAAAGCAGGAAGCAGCCATTCAAACAGCAGTCTACAAAGAGATGGCAATGAATGCACTGTCAAGTAAGGTGCTTAGAAGACATGTCATTTGGTAGCAAAGTTATACATTCTTATACTCTTACATGGGTGTGACCGCACATAAAATAACATTTTTTTCAGTGAAATGGTACTGCGTAAAAATACTGATTTCCTCAGCAAAATACTGATTTTCAGGTACTAGAATACTGAAATGCTTTGACAAAACTTGGCAGCTCTGCATACAGGTTTGCAGGTAAAATTGGCTTGGTAAATGCAAAAAGTGTCTTTGGTGTGTGTTGATATCCGGGGACCGCTGGTCAGCGCGGATCCGGTGGGCCTGTTTCCGCACCGTAAACAAAGCTAAGCTACTGTCAATGTATTTTCATAATGCATGTCCTCTTCCTTAACCAAGTCTACATCATTGACCTCCCCCCTGCGGCACACAAACTCACTGCTGTGAATTGAACTGATTAATTTCCCTGAACAATGTGAAGATGGTGAACTATAGTTGCTGCTACACAACTCCGACAATAATGGACCAACCTTTTCCACATCGACTATCTCGTAAATAAGTACGGTGCTCTGATCAGTGTAACCTATGTTTGTCAGTCATTTGAATTTTGTACCATTAAATAAATATTCATGCCCAGAAATTCTTATTGGTGTATCATTGCAGAAGTGCTTGCAATCTTTGATGCTCTAAGATAGCCCAGGCTAGTGCAATGACTCGTCAATATAGAACAAACTGCAGGTACATGCAAAATGCTGGAGTAACTTAGCAGGTGAGGCAGTATCTATGGAGAGAAGGAATGGGTGACGTTTCGGGTCGAGACCCTTGGTTCTTGGTTTCTTGGTCCTCCAAAATATTCCAAATGGAATTTAAACTGGAGGTGGTGGAGGGAGGACTTAAGCCACAAAGGGTTATTGGGAAGAAAGAGCTACTTTAAATTTAGTTGCATCTGGTTGGGTAACTATAGTAGGGTGGAGATTATTCCATGCTTTAATTGTGCGGGGGAAGAACGAATTGCTGTACACATCTGTCTTTGTAGCTGGGAACTCTTCAGACTGATGTCGGGAGGGGGTTGGACAAAGATAGAATGTAGGCGGAGACAGTAGGACGAGTGGGAGAACGGGGAAGGGGAAGAAGAGAGAAAGCAAGGGCTATCTGAAGTAAAGAGAAATCAATGTTAATGCCTCAGGTGCAAACTACCCAAGCAAAATATGAGGTGCTGTTCCTCCAATTTGCGATGGGCCTCACTCTGACTATGGAGGAGGCCCAGGACAGAAAGGTCAGATTGGGAATGGGAGGGGGAGTTGAAGTGCTGAGCCACCAGGAGATCAGATCAGTTAAGACGGACTGAACGGAGGTGTTCAGCGAAATGATCGCCGAGCCTGCATTGCTCTCGCCGATGTAGACACCTGGAACAGCGGATACAGTAGATGAAGTTAGAGGAGGTGCAAGTGAACCTCTATCTCTCCTGGAAAGACTGTTTAGGTCCTTGGATGGAGTAGAGGGGGGAGGTAAAGGGACAGGTGTTGCATCTCTGGGAAAGAGGTGGTTTGGGTGGGAAGGGACGAGTTGACCAGCGAGGTACGGAGGGAACGGTCTCTGCGGAAAGCAGAAAAGGGTGGACATGGGAAGATGTGGCCAGTCGTGGGATCCCGTTGGAGATGGCGAAAATGTTGGAGGATTATATGCTGATTAAAACAAACTGCATTCAGATTGAAAATCTTGTTCCTTTGGCGCCTTTGCATCGCATGTTGTGATTGTTAGGCTGATCGGATGTGCAGAAATGAATTGCAGATGCTGGTTTACACTAGACACAAAATGCTGGAGTAACTCAGGCAGCATCTCTGGATAGAAGGAATGGGTGACGTTTCGGGTCGAGACCCTTTTTCAGACAGACTCGGGAGAGGAAGACAGAGATAAAGAAGTGCAAGGTGTGGAAACGAGACATCAAAATGGATGCAGTCAAGGAGAATGTAGAATAAATCATTGTAGACAGACACAAATGTTGGAGTAACAGGGACAGGCAGCATCTCTGGATAGAAAGAATGGGTGTTTTGGGTTGAGACCCTTAAGACTGGATCATTCTGATCAGAATAGATCATTGTTAGCTGTAAGTTGACAACAAAGCATGCAGAGGTAAAATTTAATCAGGGAAGTCTGAGAACTAGGATGGGAGAGGGATGGAGAGAGGGAAAGGAAGGATTACATGGTTAGGGAAGCCATACCGTTGGGTTTGACGAAGTCGACCCTTTATGATTAACCATCAGCAGCGAGTTTTATTTGCACAAGAGGAGAAGTGTCTCAGTCAAAGGCTGAGTGTTTAAGAAGGAACTGCAGATGCTGGAAAAATCAAAGGTAGATAAAAATGCTGGAGATACTCAGCAGGTGAGGCAGCATCGATGGAGCGAAGGAATAGGGTCTGAAGAAGGGTCTTGACCCGAAGCGTCACCTATTCCTTCGCTCCATAGATACTGCCTTAACCGCTAAGTCTCCCTAGAATTATCTACCTTCAGTCAAAGGCTGATCACAACTCCAAAGTTAAGTCGGCACAGTAGGACATTATACACCAAAAAAGATAACTGAGGAAGTACAGATGTGAGCTAAATTGATATGTTAATTAAGTCTGAAGAATTGACAGGATGATCACATGGGGAAGGGAGGGGACGTTCCCGCCAGTGGTTGATCACGTGAGGGGGCGGGACCTGTGGGGTGGGGGGGGTCAGGCAGGAGGGTGATTGACACAGGATGATCACGTGGGGCGGGCTGTGAGGAGCGGGAGCTTCTTTGGCGAGGAGGGGATATTACGGCCAGGTGGGTGATCACATGTTGGGGGGGGGGTTGGGGGGATTGGTTACGTGTGGAGGGGGCGAGGGCGACTGATCAACAGGAAGAGGGGGGAAGAGACTGATCTCCCGGCTGCTCAGCACTTTGTCCTGGGCCTCCTCCATTGTCAGAGTGAAGACCAGCGCAAATTGCAGGAGCAGCACTTCATATTTCGCTTGGGCAGCTTACAATCCTGCGGTATGAACATTGACTTCTTTAACAGATAGCTCTTTCTTTCTTTCTTTCTTTCTTTCTCTCTCTCTCTCTCTCTCCATCCCCTCCCCCTTCCCAATTCTCCCACCAGTCTTTCTGTCTCCGACTCCATTTTATCTCTGTACCGCCCACTCCCCTGGCATCAGTCTGAAGAAGGGTCTCGACCCGAAACGTCACCCATTCCTTCTCTCATGCCTGTCCCGCTGAGTTACTCCAGCGCTTTGTGTCTACCTTCGATTTAAACCAGCATCTGCAGTTCTTTCCTAAACGTGAGTGTGTGTGGTGGGGGGTGGGGTCGACAGGAGGGGTGAGGGAGACTGATTACGTGTCAGGGGGGGAGGGAGATTGATCACGTGTCGGGGGTGGTGGCAGGCGGGAGTGAGGGAGACTGATCACGTGTGTGGGGGTGAGGCGAGGGAGACTGATCACGTGTGTGGGGGTGAGGCGAGTGAGACTGATCACGTTTGGGGGGTGTGGTGGTCAAAGATCCTCTTTGGTGGTGGTGACGGGCAAAGATATTAGAGGAGGAGATTTATTTTTTGTTAGAGGGGGATGGGGGAGAGTCAGTGGAACAGCCACTGAGGTTAGCAAGGCTGGGCTGACTGGCACTAGGACCCAGTGGAGTGAAACCCAGGAGAGTGGGAGTAAGCAGCGTGGAGGCTTCAGTTATTTTTTGTTAGAGGGGGATGGGGGTCTGAAGAAGGGTTTCGGCCCGAAACGTCGCCTATTTCCTTCGCTCCATAGATGCTGCTGCACCCGCTGAGTTTCTCCAGCTTTTTTTGTGTACCTAAAGATATTAGAGGGTCTGTAATATCTTTGGGGGAGTGAGGGAGACTGATCACGTGCGTGGGGGGTGGGGACCAAAGATCCGCTATTGTATCTTTGGTTGGGGGGGGGTGAGGGATATTGATCACGTGCGTGGGGGGCGCTCTGGGCGGCGCGGAGAGAGGGAGGCGGGGTGTGGGCTGGACTTCCGCCTCTCGCGATAGCGGCGACGCGGTGCGTGCGTGCGGCGGGCGGGTTCGGTCCGGCGCCATTTTGCCAAGGGTCGGTTGCGCGCTCGTCCATTGTCTCCGCTCGTCGTCGGTATCAGCGCGGCACCATGGCGCAGGAAGAGGGTAAAACAGAACCACGGGCAGGATAGGCTCCAGGCTCAGGGAAGCCTTGGGGATGGCGCACGGTCCGCGGCGCCGGCTTGGCCGTTGGCGGGAAGAAGCTGAAGGGCCGGGACCTCCGGGGCCTAGTGGGCGCCGGAGCCCCGCTCTCCCGTCTCCCTCGGCCCGCTCTCCGTGGGCCTCGGCCGCGCAACCTTTCGGATGTCCATCGCCGTAGGGATGTTCCCGGTGATGGAGACGGTCGATGTGGGTGGGGGGTGGGTGTAGGGGGACGAGACGGTCGCGCCGGGATTATCCCACCGCCGGGCTCTATAACAGGTTAGCGCCCCGGGACCCGCGAAATAAAACAAAGCAGCCGGTCGGCCATCGGCTGCTGTTCCTCCTTCAGCCGCCGGGCGGCATCCGCGGTCCTCCGGCGGCAGCGCCCCCACTCCCTTCGGCCTCCGGTGGTAGTGCGGCCCTGAACGCTCCCTTCAAGGGCCCGGCGGTCCTCCAACTGCAGCGCCACCTACCCTGTTGCGACCTCCGGCGGCAATCGCTCCCCACCGAGCCAGCGACCCCGGGGTCCTCCGGCGTGAGCGCCACCGCTCACACGGTGACCTCCGGCGGTGCTGCTCCCCATCAAGCGGCCTCGTGGTCCTCCATCGGAAACGGCCCCATTCCTTGCGTCCTCCGGTGGCAGTGGAGGCCGATTCTGTGGGTGCTTTCAAGAGAGGTTTGGAGATCCTAAAGATATGGGGAGAAGGCAGGGGTGCTGGATCGTGGGGCCGAATGGCCTACTCCTGCTCCGATTGTCTATAACACAGGGGCGATGTTTGGCTAACGCGTGACCCGTTGAGTTACTCCAGCATTATTAATTGGCGTCTGTAAATTGCCCTAAGTGTGTAGTTCATAAGTTATGGGAGCAGAATAAAGCCGTTTGGCCCATCAGGCCAAAGGCCTACTCTGCAATTCAATCGTGGCTGATCTGTCTCTCAACCCCATTCTTCTGCCTTTGCACAATAACCCCTGACTCCCTTGTTAATACAAAGAAGAAGAAGATTGGACTTTATTGCCTTCCATCACAGTGAGGAATGTGGGGAATCTGCTGTGGTAGATGTTTATGTTAACTTTTATGTAGTTGTGTACCTTAATTGGTACACGTGACAATAAAAGATCTTTGAAACCTTTTAATTCAATTAATCAAGAATCTTAATCTCTGTATGCAGGGAGTGGATGAGAAGATGGAATAATTTAGTGTACAGGGTGATCAATGGTCAGGATGGGCTGAACCTGTACCATCAAAGAAAATCTGGCATGACTGCCTTGGTTTTCCAGTTGCCAAGCACTTTAACTCCCCCTCCTATTCCCACACTGACCTTTCTGTCCTGGGCCTCCTCCATTGTCAGAGTGAGGCCCAGCACAAATTGGAGAAACAGCACCTCATATTTCGCTTAGGCAAACTTACACCCCAGCAGTATGAACATTGACTTCCCTAACTTCAAGTAACCCTGGCTTTCCCCTCTCTCTCCATCCCTTCCCATGTCTTATTGTCTCTGACTATATTTTAATCTCTGCTTTGTTGTTACCTTCTCCCAGCTAACAATGATCTATTTTATATTTTCCATGATCTCCATTCCCTTTGTCCTGTTCTCACACCTTGTGTGTCCCTCGCCCCTGAAGAAGGGTCTCGACTTGAAACATCACCCATTCCTTCACTTCTGAGTTACTCCAGCATCTTGTGTCTATCTTTGCCTTGGTTGATTGTTCCATAGTCCAGAATGACCTTGGAGAGTACATTTCAAAATTTATAACCAAACACCTGCTGGGAGAAATAAAACGCATAATTCTTCACTTAATTAACATATCCAACATATATGAATGTTTCACAGAAATCTTTACTTCTCTGGAGCCAGAGAGGGGGGAGGAGGAAGAGGAGGAGGAGGTTGAAGGCGAACGTGAAGGTGACCGTGACCTAGACCTTGACGGTGAAGGTGAAGGTGACCGCGACGGTGAAGGTGACCGAGACGTTGAAGGTGACCGCGACGTTGAAGGTGACCGAGACGTTGAAGGTGACCGTGAAGGTGAAGGTGACCGTGACCGTGACGTTGAAGGTGAAGGTGAGCATTGCTTCAATTTCTGAATTGTAATATTTTGGCTGCACGCCAAGCCAGTTGTTATTCATAGTTTGGCAATAATTGCAGAGAAAGAGGAGTCTGAGGAGCCCACGAAGGAGGAGGACTACGTAGTTCGGGTACGGGGTTTACCTTGGTCGTGTACACCAGAGGAAGTGATTCGTTTCTTTTCAGGTAAAATTGTGTACGATCAAGATGAGTTTCATCGGCCGCTGCAGCACTGGAGAATTTTGACATCTTTCTATTGGTTTAGAATGTGATATTCGAAACGGATTGCGTGGTGTGCAGTTTACTACCTCGAAAGATGGCCGTCCAAGCGGTGAAGCTTATGTGCATCTAGATAACGAAGCGGACTTTAAAAAAGCTGTGGCCAAAGACAGAAAATATATGGGCCACAGATACATTGAAGGTAGGTAACAATCCTGCGCTGAGTGGCAGCACGGGCATATCAGCGAAATGAAGGCTTTGGCATACACTCCACTAACTCTTCAGTATCATTCTAATAATAGTGATGGAAAAATTGCAGCAGCATCTTGATCGATTGGCCAGGTGGGCTGAGGAATGGTTAATGGAATTTAATACATAGAAATGTCCCAGGTACAACCCCCACCCCCCCCCCCCCCCAGTTCCTTACCGTCCTGTCTTCTCTAATATTATCTAATAAAGTATTTATCTATCTTCATCTTGCAGCCCAAATTTTGTCTTTTTAATCCAAAGCCAATTGCTGCTTTTACCTGCTGATTTTGACAATGACTTGATTGTTGTTGAAGGGAGCGACCCCTCAACCCCATTTTCTTCAATAGACTGCTTGTAAATTTAGCAATGAATCCCCTGCATTCCACTTCTACAGGGAAAATCTTGGTCTTCCAGCCATTCTTGGCTGCTTCAGTTGCCAGTTCAGAGTATTTGGTCTTTTTCCTCTCATAAGCTTCTCCAACACCATCTTCTCATGGTACTGTCAATTCCACAACATATGCCAACTTGGCTGTTAGAGTATTGAGTATAGAAGTTGGGAGGTCATGTTGCTGTTGTATAAGACGTTGGTGAGGCCGCGTTTAGAGTATTGAGTTCAGTTCTGGACATCGTGTTATAGAAGAGATGTAAGAGATAGGAAAGGGTTCAGATTTACAAGGATGTTGCCAGGGCTAGAGGCTCTGAGCTATAGGTAGAGGTTGGGACTCTATTCATTGCAGCCCAGGAGGATGAGGGGTGATCTTATTGAGGTGTATAAAATCATGAGAGGAATAGATTGGGTAGATGTACAAAGTCTCTTGCATTGAGTAGGTGTATCGAGGAACAGATGACATAGGTTTAAGGTGAAGGGGGAAAGATTTAATAGGAACCTGACTGGTAACGTTTTCTTGGTGGGTGTATGGAACAAGCTGCTAGAGGAGGTAGTTGAGGCAGGGACTATCCCAACATTTAAGAAACAGACGGGCACATGGATAGTTAAGTCAACTTTATTTGTCACATACACATCCAAGATGTGCAGTGAAATGAAAGTGGCAATGTCTGCGGATTATGAACAGAACCAGTATTTACATTTTAGAAGAAGAAGGGGAAAAAAAGACAGCACAACAGTAGATTAGTCCCTGGTGAGATAAGAGTTTACAGTCCTGATGGTCTGTGGGAAGAAACTCCGTCTCATCCTCTTTGTTTTCACAGCTGATGCTTTGGATCCAGTCATGTGGATAGGCGTTGGTAAACTTTCAGTTTATCTTTAGAAATGGGTTGATGGTGAAAGGTTACTCTAGGTAGAAGGTGAGCAATGTGTTAAGGCCATGAGGTTACAGATTGTGGTGGAATATAAATCTAATGACCCAGAGGGCTTTATAGGTGCCCAGATTTGAGATGCCATTATATTGTTATATTCCATTTAATATGCTGGTACGCATGGGTAGTGGAGGGTTTTGTAAAGATGGGCTTTGCATCTGTACAGGTAGATTGCAGAGGATGAGGTTTATTCCTTGTGTTGGCACTTACCACCTGTCAGACCAATTCTTAACAGCTATGACCTTCTGGACTTGGGACAGTTTGGTCATGGGTGGTTCTACTAGCGCTGGTGCATTGACATCCTCTCCCCAGAGCACGTAACCTGCCCTTTTTATTCTCAATGCTAATAAACTATAATTTCATATAGAGGGGCACTGATTCATCAGCCGAGAGCAGTGTCCCATAACCAGGGAGACATTTGTTTTTTAACCTATGGCCATGAGACGGTGTTAAGGGCTTGCAGCGCTACTCATGTATGTTGGAAGTGGTGATGAGACAGTGGTGCGTGATGGTTGTGACTCGGCTGTGAATACAAGCAAGATGCTATTGTTGATTAGCTGGTTTAGTTTATTGTCACGTGTACCGAGGTACAATGAAAAGCTTTTGTTACGCGCTAACCGGTCAGCGGAAGAACAATACACGACTACAATCGAGCCGCCCACAGTGTACAGATACACGATTAGGGAATAAGGTTTAGTGCAAGTAAAGCCAGTAAAGTCCAATCAAAGAGAGACTGAGTGTCTCCAAATGATATGGATGGTAGTTCAGGACTGCTCTAGTTGTGGTAGGATGGTTCACTTGCCTGTTAAGAGCTGGGAATAAACTCCCTGAATCTGGAGATGGGCCTTTTTCCGAATGGGAGAGGGGAAATAGGGAGTGGCCAGGGTGCAATTTGTCCTTGATTATGCTGCTGGCCTTGCTGAGGCAGCATGAGATACAAATGGAGTCTATGAAAGGGAGGTTAGTGTGACGGTCAGGGCGGCATCCACAATTCTCTGCAATTTACCACAGTCTTGGATTGAACTGTTGCAAACCAAGCTGTGATTTGTCCTGATAAAATGGCCGCTGGTCTGCATTCCCAGTTTAGATATTATTCCGCTAAATGTTTTTGATATGTGGTATCTGCCTTTAAACATGTTTTAAATTTGGGGCCTTGTAGACCAGAGCACATAGACCAGGCCACATTTGGTCTCTAAGACGAAATCAAGGGATATGGGGGAGGAAAGGAACAGGGTACTGATTCTCGACCATCAGCCATGATCATATTGAATGATGATGCTGGCTCAAAGGGCAGAATAGCCTACTCCTGCATCTACTTTCTATGTTTCATCCTCTTTCCCCAGAGGATATCTGTGAGCCAGATGGAGTTTTGTTATGCCATATGGTAGTTTCATTTCACCATTACAGAGACTAGCTCTTTATAAATAAAATCCTGGTCCTTAAGCAACGCTCTGAAATTCCCCCGCTGCCTTGATAATGTTTAAATGTATGTTTCGTTGTGATGAATTGGTTCATGCCTCAGGTGTAACTATTTGGTTAAACCAATGGTTTAATCTTGGCAGAAAAGGACTGGGCAGTTGCTGACTGTTCTATGGAGACGTGGGAGCACTTATTATGTAGCACAACAGTTTGAGACCGGAGGATGCACCTGCACATGCATTCTGTGCAAAGCTACAGCCTGTTATCTTTTCACCCTTCAGTTTTCAAATCTAACGGCAGTGAAATGGATTGGGTTCTAAAACATAACGGTGCCACTCCTTCTGATACATCCAACGATGGCACCGTGCGACTTCGGGGACTTCCATTTGGTTGCAGCAAGGAGGAAATAGTTCAGTTTTTCACAGGTATTTTTCACATACACGTGTCTTCACTAGAAATCTACATTAAAACTTTAAATTGCTGTTAGATCTGTGTAACTTGTAATGGGTAATTGTTGATATAATTTAGGATTTACTGAATTATTTATTTGTTGGCTTAAAAGCAACTGTGTCTAATGTAAATTTAAAATGTCGGTGACAATTTAGATTTTAGTTGTATTTGGTAAAAATGTTGTGTTTGAAGCATAAGGATTTGCGTATCTTGATGTTTGAGGCATCCTATACCTAAATATAACTTCAGTATTTGCACTATGAACTGAATGTATAATTGTATTTGTCTGTAGTTGGACTCAACATAATGGATTGCTGCTGTACCTTCAGAGCAGTTGTTAAAGTGTTGTAATTGAAATGAGTTCTGTAGTTGCCATTTAGTCTGTTTAACTAATTTTGTAGCTGAACACTTAAAATCATTATGGAGGTTGGGTGTGCTGTAAATCTTATTAGTGTTTTACATTTTTATGTGTTAGTAACGGGGGTGATAATCTTTTATAAATATGTAGATAATGTTGGGAATTGTGCATCATTTAATATTGTTCCCCTGATGGGGTTATTTTGTCCTTGGGTTAAAGGGTTGGAAATCGTGCCAAATGGGATAACTTTGCCGATGGACTACCAGGGGAGAAGCACAGGGGAGGCCTTCGTGCAGTTTGCTTCAAAGGAGATAGCAGAAAAAGCACTGGGGAAACACAAGGAAAGAATAGGGCACAGGTGGGGATGGACGGACGGGTTGGTTATTCATCTTAAAGTTGAGTTTAAACGCTGGGTGCTGGTGTATGACGCACTGAAGTTGGGACTACACACTGATCTTGCAGTCAGTTAAGAATAACGTACATAACTAATATTCTATAATCCTAAGATCCCAAGTAAAAGCTACACGTGTAGCTTGATTGAATTATGCCTTTTTAAACAAAATATATTAATGTGTAAGAATCCTGCTTGGATTGAGTGGATAAAAATGCAGCATAATGGTTTGCAAATGTTACGGCATGGTCTCACAGCTGCCTCATATTACAGGTGGCTTGTTGTGATCTTGTACCCCAGTAAGAGTTAAATATGGAGTGCTGTATGACCCCCATTCACCTGGGGTTGTTACAAATCTTTGAATTGATACAGTAACATTTCACTTTTTACCTTGTCATCACTTGCAGCACAATGTTTGCTCACTCATGTTGCTTTCCATGCTCAGCTCCTCTCCCGTTACTTTTATTTTTGCTCCCTGTCAGAACCCAATAACAATGGTCTAATGTGCCAGGACTGCCACGGCCCCTTGGGGCTGCATGTTCTTGCCGTGTATTTGCCCTCTTGATTTTTTTTTTCCCTCTTCCAAGCTGCAGATCAGTGAATGCCTGAGATGAACAATATTGTAATTACAATTAATGCAACTGTGTTATACTTGAACCATATTTTCATGCATTAGAATCTGATCCATTTTATGGCCTCAGTTATTTACTGAACAACGTTTTGAGAAGATTACTTGCAAAATAGTATAAATAGTAACCTGTTGAATATAATCAATTGCAAATATGCTTGCTCCATTGAGAAAACATTAAATTAAAATGTCATGTAGGACTCGATGTTAAATTAAATGTGTAGAATTGGTGTTCTTTAGAAATATCTGCTAGTCGTTCTAATGTAAACTAAGATATGTATGTTTTCAGCCAAATTGTTATCTAGAATAATACTACAATTGCAGTATTTCTCATGAGTGTTAACTGTATATTCATTGTGATTTAGGTATATTGAGATATTTAAAAGCAGCAGAAGCGAGGTGCGGGCATACTATGATCCCCCAAAGCGGCTGATGGGACAGAGACCGGGCCCATACGACCGGCCGATGGGACGAGGTGGTTACCTTGGAGCTGGTCCCCAGCGAGGGAACGCTTACGATCGTATGCGTCGAGGAGGTGGTTATGGTGGTGGTGAGTGAAATGCGTGTTGCACACAGTATATAGCTGTGCATTCATCTGAAAGTATTTACATGTTTTACTGTGGAATTGGGATGTAACTTGTTTCCAGCATTCAGAGATTTACAATGGCCAAATACTGGCAACTAGAGCACGATTAATTAATTAATTGTCCTTGCTGCCAGAATATAAGCCTTGCAGTCCCAATGTCTACGCCTTGAGTTTAAATATGAATAACTTGTTGTTATATTCTAAATTGACATATCTTTCCTTTAGCTATTGGTGCAAATTTTGTCTTTTGAATCAGGTAGAAGTGTATTTTAGGACCTCCGGGTGGTGTTTTCATTTTATCTAATGTGGCTTGTGATTTCTTCAGGATATGGTGGGTATGACGACTACAACGGCTATGACAACTATGGCTATGGGAACGATGAATACGATGGGCCTGGCGCTATGAGAGGCAACAGAGGTAGGTTTGGTGTTTAGAATAATTTTGATTATATTGTTTGGAGAAAGTGGAAAAGTGCAACACAGGAGAAGGATAAAGGGTAAAATAGGGTGAATGGGGCAAAGGAAATGGGTGGGAATGAGCAGAGTAATTAGGAAGAATGGGTGTCGGGTTATAGAGAGATGACTGGAGAATGGGGTGGAGAGGGAAAAGATAGATCAGCCATGATTGAATGGGGGAGTAGACTCATGGCCTAATTCTGTTCCTATCACTAATGAATGAGGGAGGGTGTGCGGGGATATGTCAGAGGTTATCATAGTGAACTATAAATGTAGAATGGGAAAATGTGTTATCAGAGTTTGCACTAACTCTGCTCTTTATAGGTATGGGGAACCATGGATATGGAGGAGCTGGAGACGCCAGCTCGGGCTATCTGAGTGGACACTTTGTGCACATGCGTGGTCTACCGTTCCGGGCATCCGAGGATGACGTTGCACACGTAAGTTTCCGATTAATTTATTCAATCAGCAGTAATGAATCTGATCAGTGGGTGGTTAGATTATGTTTTACAATTGTTTCTTTATAGTTCTTTTCCCCTCTGAACCCTCTTCGCATTCACCTGGAGTATGGAAACGACGGTCGGGCCACAGGGGAGGCTGACGTTGAATTTGCAACACACGAGGACGCGGTAGCCGCCATGTGTAAGGATAAAGCTCACATGCGTAAGTACAAATTAAGCTCTTGTCTAGCTTTACCCCGAGGGTCGTGGCTGAGCTGCACTTGTAGGAACCACAAAGTTAATTTAAAATAAAGAATCCTGCCATGGCCAATGCTTGTTGGTGGGGAATTAGAAACAGAAAATAGGTGCAGGAGTAGGCCATTCGGCCCTTCGAGCTAGCACCGCCATTCAATATGATCATGGCTGATCATCCAGAATCAGTTTCCTATTCCTGCTTTCTCTCCATATCCCTTGATTCCATTAGCCCTAAGAGCTATATCTAACTCTCTTCAAAACATCCAGTGAATCGGCCTCCACTGCCTTCTGTGGCAGAGAATTCTGCAGATTCACAACTCTGGGTGAAAAAGCTTTTCCTCATCTCAGTCCTAACTCCTTTTTCTTAAACCGATCCCTGGTTCTGAACTACCCCAACATGGGGAACATTTTCCCTGCATCTAGCCTGTCAAATCCCTTTATGTTTCTATAAGATCCCCTCTCACAGAGCTGCCAAGTAGCACGGATTTTCTGTATTTTGTACGGAAATGCGATCAGAATACGGATGTACGGATTTGCGTTGTGAAATACGGATTTTTTTTTAAATCAGCCCGACTTCCTGTTTCATCTTGCTGCTTAATAAATGCAAGGATATAAAAAGTCATACTGTACCTCTAAAAATTATAGCAGATTAAATCTATTAGTATTTTAAATTTCAAGATCTGGATGATTATTTTTGTAAGCTTTGATCTGCCTGTCCCGCTACAGGTTTAAACAGCGCTGTCAGTTTATGCGTGGGAATTTAAATGAACAGCGCGATGGGTTTTAAAAATAGTGCTCCCAGGTGGAGCACTATTGCCTTTACACGTAGCGCTATGGCCACAGCACTATGGATCCCAGACAGTGGGGGGAGGTGGAGAATAAGAGGGAGGGAAAGAAAATAGGAAGGCGAGGGAGGCTGAAGAAGGAGGGAGGGAGGGAGAGAGGCTTCCAAAATGGCTTCCACATCTTCATCTGGTGCTAAAAGCAGGAAGCAGCCGTTCAAACAGCAGTATACAAAGAGATGGCAATGAATGCACTGTCAAGTAAGGTGCGTAGAAGACATGTCAATTGGTAGCAAAGTTATGCAGTCTTGTATGCTTACATGGGTATGACTGCACATAAAAAAATAACACTTTTTTCAGCAAAATGGCACTGCGTAAAAATACTGATTTTCTCAGCAAAATACTGATTTTCAGGTACTAGAATACTGAAATGCTCTGACAGCCTGGCAGCTCTGCTCTCATCCTTCTAGATTCCAGTGAATATTAGCCCAGTCGATCCATTCTTTCATAATATATCAGTCCCACCATCCCGGGAATTAATCTGGTGAACCTACACTGCACTCACTCTATAGCAAGAATGTCCTTCCTCAAATTAGGAGACCAAAACTGCCCACAATACTCCAGGTGTGGTCTCACCAGGGCCCTGTATGATGTGTACATAGCATGTGGCCTTCATCAGATAGGGCTGACCTTGGTTAATGCCCATTTGCCAAGTGTCGTAGGGAATCTTACTGAGGATTACACCGCCCGCCCTGGGAAGGCGTAAGGTCCACCAGCAAAACTGGGAGTGCTTTTATTGAAGTGATATTTAGAGGGTGGCTAAAACACCAGGGCTGACTGTTGACTCCAGGCTGGCAAGGACAGGATTGTGAGAGAAAAAATAAGTGCAGATGCTGGTTAATACACAAACGGGGACAAAGTGTTGGAGTAACTCAGCAGGTTTGGCAGCATCTCTGGAGAATATGGACAGGTGATGTTTTGCATCGAAGCCCTCTGCAGACTCCAGAGTCTGAAGAAGGGCCTCACCTAGATTACCTATCCATGTTCCCCAGACCTGTGCGTCCATGTGCTGCCTGACCTGCCCAGTAACTCCAGCACTTTGTGTCCTTCAAAGACAGGGTGTATAGTGCATGGGTATTTGGTGATTCCCAAATTTCCATTAAGTTGACGGTCAAGAAATCACAACGTCCTTGCTTTGTGAATCTTCTGTGATAAACTACATCACACACCATCTGTCAGCAATTTGGGATAGGTGTTTTCAAATGTCCAGTTCTCGGAAGCCAAGTTAGATGTCATGGTTTGACGCATGTTTAACTTGTGAGAGAATACCTGTTGAGTTGTGTGGACAGGTGATCGGCTAAAATGTTTACACGGCAGTTGATCTTGTTTCAGAGCATCGTTACATTGAACTCTTCTTGAACTCCACTGCTGGCGGAGGGTCTAGCGGCTACGGTGGCGGCTACGGGATGGGTGAGTTGAGTCTTCCGTCAAGCTTTGCAGCGGCAGTGCGAATGCTTTGAGATATTTTATCTAAAAGCCTCCTTCCTTGCAGGAAACCAGGGAGGCTACGGTGCCTCGGGGAATCACGGGATGTCCAGTAATTACGCCGCCGGTTACGGGAGTCAGACCAGCATGGGCTCATACGGTAAGGAAAGTTACATTCTTTTTATTTTAAATTCCAAACAGAATTAAGTGATGAGTTTCTTTTTGATAAGTTACATTCTTCAAAATTCACTGTCGTGTTTTATATTTTTATTTGTTGCCCCTGAACTCCGAGTATTTAAATTGCATGTTTACAAAGTTTGATGAGTACAGGAGTGAGAGGTTAAGGAGAGAATGGGGTGAGGAGGGAGAGATAGATCAGCCATAGAATGGCAGAGTAGGCTTGATGGGCTGAATGGCCTAATTCTGCTATCACTTATGACCATGTACTCTTGTGTTCTTCTGGTTACATTCTATCCTTGCCCCCTCCCCACCCATAGGCTTCCCCGAAATATTGATTAACACTCTTGGGAATTGCATTTTCTATGATTAACCTGACTTTCTGATGCATCAGGCTGCCAGATCTTCAAACTTAAAAAAATTATTTGAAGACTTTACGATTAAATTCTTTATTCTAGGTCGGCACAGCGGAGGCAACAATGGTGCACGGGGATATTACGACGGATCTGGAGGCATGGGAATGGGGGGTGACGTGGAAGGAATGGGGAACGTGGGCGGCAGTGGAGGGTGGTGAATGTACTAGTGGGTACACCCTGCCTCAAACTGACCGTGGCCGCTACTAGTCATTTTTGAAGATATTTTGTTTTCGTATTGTGCAGAATTGAGTCTATGATATTCCTGCTGTTTCTAAAATTGGGTCTAGACACAATCGATTTTGTGTCTGTGATAATATTAATTCGAATCTTAAGGTTTCATTATCGCTTTGATTTTCCATTTTAATTTTTCCAATTTAAAAAGATTCCAGTTTTAATACCCATGAGTCCAATAAAGATTTTGAAAACTATTTTAAAATAGTTTATTCTGTGATTTGCAAATCTAATTTCACAAAACATGACTTAAATGGTAGTTAGAACAGAGTCTAGTTCCGCCTAATGCTCAGTGTAGTCCAGTTAAACAGGCATCTTGCACATCTTTCACGTGATGGTTTGAAACTTTATGGAATCCAAATTTAATTCCGTAAATTAAATTGCTCTTGATAGTATACTGGGACAGATTTTGAAGAAATACATTGCAAATAAGCACAACTGCAATGGATTGCTTGGCTAGGCGGTGGGGCAGGGCAACTCTTCCCCTTTATACAGTAGCGTGGACCTGTTTGGGAGGGAAATATTAAGGTTCCCCATGCTGGCAACACATTTGCTGTGTTCAATGCCTTTGCAGTGCTTTTCCTGAGTTGATTCCCTCTGTAACCTGATGCTGTCACTGCCCAGCCTGTCTAGTACTATGAAAAGTGTTTTGCCATCACAGCACTAGCAAATCTGGTTAAGGTTTAGTTTAAGCACTGGATTGAGAGTTAATGTCCAGTATCCTTGTTGAAACACATTCACGCACTCCACCGCCTTGAAGTCAAGATTACAATTACATTTTGGCTTTACTATTATATCGAGTATGCATTTCCTATTTCCATTACAAAAAAGGTATCTTGTCTACATTTAACTGGAAGGAAAATCACTACAATAGACAAACAACTGGTGGTCTTGCCACTATCATACATGGTTCATGCATCAATTAAATCAGCTCTTATTTTGTACATAAGTAACAAGACCTATTTAAACCATTATAACACAAGGATTGAGTTATCCTCAAAGACTAATTTTAATGCTAGTGAACAGTTGTCTTCACATTGTGATGGTTAGATGGTTTCAAAACTAAAGATTCTGTTATTTGGTCCTCCATGCAATGTGAAAGGAAGGCACAAATAAATTGAATACCAGCAAAAGTTCAACTTTCAAAAAGTAGTGCATTAGTGATCAATTAAATACATTAATAGTGTGAGTACAAAATAGCTGTTAAAATGATTACACCAGCTTTTTGAGTTGGCACCTGTATACTTCCTCTTGAGCAGTAACGAGGACGAAAGTTCATCTAATTACAAAGAAGCACCATTAAAAGTCACTCTTTTTTCATGGAGACTGGCATGGACTTTGTTAAAGACCTAGTTGCGACAAGATCTGAATTCTGCCCACTGGTGCAAGACCAGGCCTCAACTGAGACTTGCCTCTGGGATGTTCAGGTGTTGGAGGAGCATTGTTGTAGCAACAGCGCATGGCAGGTGTCACACACACGCACAGGCTTTGGAGAGGAGGGCAGCGGAAGCTCATTGTCAGAACAGGCGTTGCAGAAGATTTCCCCACAGTTCCTGCAGTGGTGCTAAAGAGAAGATAATAAATCAATTAGTTAGTATGTATTTATTTCAGCAGCACTCCTCTGCTTTAGTTGTCGATGAAAATGATAATTGGGAGCGCAATCATAGTTGAGGGGGATTCCAGAATGTAAAACACAGCTATCTGATGATCACTGGTGGAGCAATATCAATTAGGGGTGGACGAAGGCAAAACTAAGATACCAGTGTGACGGTTTATAAGGTTGTAGAAAATTCCACAGGTCAGAGTGGGGCTTGGCCACAAATAGATATGAAAATACAGTGCTTTGGATGATAAATGTTTTCATCCCAGCTGGTCTGGTTTGGATTTGATCTGTAAAGTGCTAAATTTGTTACAGGAATTGGCCTGTTATTCTGGTTCTGACATTCCATTGATCTGAACCTTAAGTTCCCTTTATTTACTTTTGTTCCACTTTTTTCTCCACAACTTAGTGTTATGACAATATTCTCGCCAGCATTTTAGGGGAATTAGTTCAAGATCTCGTGATATTAATCTTGAATGGCCTTGCTCTCATTTCAGGGCTTCCCGCCAATATAGCGTTACCCTGCTGGTACATAATTCTTCAAATGTTCCATACCTTCCTTGTACTGATGGAGAACTCCTTCCCACATAGCTTACAGCACGCAGCATCTCTGTCTTTCAGCCACACCAAACCCTAGAGGTCAGAAGCACAGAGGTTACTGCCGGGTAGAAAACAAACCATGAGACAAAGTGCTGGCGTAACTCAGCGGGTCAGGATAGATGATGAGTCTGAAGAAGGACCCTAACCTGAAACGTCACCTATCTATGTCCTCTGGAGATGCTGCCTGACCCGTCGAGTTACTCCAGCACTTCAACCAGACATTCGTAGTTTGAGCATAGCTGGATGAAGCTCACTCTGACCTTGTGGTATTTCAGCTAATCCTGCTTCTTGTGCTCCGAAGACCCCCTACAAGTCAGCTGCAGTACCTCCAAACCTAACAGGCTAGCTAATTTTTCAGACAACCCTGGCAAGATCCTCTGTATTTCTTAATATGCCTGTCATTTATCATGCATTTTCTACCTCTTTAGTTTTCCAACTATATTTTCCTGGAGCCTAGAATTTTCTTCCTTACCATTAATCACATATTATTAACAAACATCTCCATAATAGCGTTTATATTTTAAGTCCAAATCACTGATATGACAAAAAGAGCAAAGGACTTCTAAATGGACTTCTAAATCCGACGCCAATGTCAATTAAAACCTTCACCATTACCCTTTGCTTGTTCCATTCTGAACCATCTTTTTAAACCAACTTGCACATTTCTTTCGCATTCAATGTATTTCTTCATTAATCTGCAGTTTATGTAAAAACTACTATCTTTGTCAATTCTGGTTATCTCAAAAGTTCAAATCAAGTTGGTCAGAAATGATCTCTACTGAATTAAGTCCATGCAGACAGCCGTGTGCTCATCAGATACAGATAGTTCTGCTATAACTTGCATTTCTAAGAAACCTGGTGTTAGGAAATGTATCAATGGGGAGAATGGTGCGGGCTAGAGTTTGACTCATAATAACATTATTTTTCCAAAAATAAATGTTTTTTAAATGGCTTTAGGTTGACATTTGCTACTGCAAACTAAAAATATACCAACAGCTGAATGTTACATTGTTTAAGACAATACAATGGGGATCACTGTATAAAAGGAGTATTATTCCATATCTGGAAATGAGCTGACAGAGGAAGCTATAGAAGTGGATACAATTTAGACAGATATGGATAGGAAGGGTTTAGAGGAATGTTGGCCAATGCAGGCAGATTAGACTAGCCCAATATGGCAACTTGGTCAGTATGATTGGCTGAAAGCTTTTTGTTGCATGCTATCCAGTCAGTGGAAAGACTATACATGATTACAATCAAGCCATCCACAGTGTACAGGTGGGACTAGCAATGATGGGGCATCTTGGTCGGCATAGACAAGTTGGGCCGAAGAGCCTGTTTACTGGCTGCATGATTGTGCTGACTATCCCAAGTAACCCCATGTTTTTCAAATGCAAGTAAATCTTGTTCCTTGTTTACAGCTTATCCCTATAGTCACATTATGGATTTGACATCTCATAAATATCTCCCTCCCTGCAACCTAACAAGCTTGTTTTGTTTCTTTCAACCTGAACTGTTGACTCTTTCTCTGCCCACAGATCTGGCCTGAACAGCTGTCTATTCCTGATTCTGTGTAAGAAGATTGATGAGGTTCGGGCAATGGATGTCATCAACATGGACTTCAGTAAAGCATTTCATAAGGTCCCTCATGGTAGGCAGTTCTAGAAGATTTAGTTACATGGGATCCACAGTGAGTCGGTGATTTAGATACAAAAATGGCTTGGTGATAGAAAACAGAAGGTAATAGTGAAGGGGACACAAGTGATTGCAGATGTTGGAATCTATGGAGAGAATGGACAGACAACGTTTGGGTCGGGATCCTTCTACAGACCCTTCAGTGAAGGGGATTTTTCAGTCTGGAGGTCTGACCATTGGTGTTCTGCAACGATCAGAACTGAGGTCATGGTTTGGATTTTAGTGTCATCTGCAAACTTACAAAGCATGTCTCGTATACTCTCATCCAAGTCACTAATACAGACGAGAAACAGCAATGGACCCAGTAGCGATCGCCGAGGCACACACAACTAATCACAGGCCTATGGACTGAAAAACAATCTTCCGTCACTACCCTCTGTTTCCCACCATTAAGCCAATTGTGTATCCAGCTCTGGATCCCAGGCAATCTAACCTTCCAGTGCAGTCTATCATGTGGAACTTTTAAGGCCTAGCTGAAATCCTAATAGACTACACGTGGTCTTGTCCTCATCAACCTTCTTGTTTATTTCTTAAACTCAAATCAAATTCCTCAGAGATTGTCCCACACACAAAACCATGCCGACAATTCCTAATCCACCCTCTGTTTTTCCAAATTCATGTATTCCTCAGAATCTACTCCAGTACCTTTCCTTCACACATATTCAGCTCGCTGGTCTATAGTTTACAAACTTTTCTTTGCAATGTTTTTTTTAAATGCCCCCATAGTCTCCTCAATTCTCTATACCCCTCCAGGGATATATTTGACCCCAGCTGCCTGTCCCTGACCCAGGCCTCTTATTTCCTGCTACGAGCCTCAATTTCCCTCATTCTCCAGAGTTCCTTATCCTTTTCACTCCATCAGGGACATGCAAACTCTCAATACCACACTTGAAAAAGCATCACACTTTCTGGAACTGAAAAGTCGGTTGGCAGGATTAAAGTACCATACTTGTAAATTTTCTTCAGATTATGTAAGTTTGTGCAGGAAACACACTGACCCTATCGAGGTAACATGCAAGGAGATTTTGCTTTATAAAACATCGCATCATGAGCACCGTCACAGCAGATAAAGTCCACTAGCATTCTTTATAAAATTACCTGCAGTGCCTTGTTAGCCTCCTTAACGGTCTCAATTTTGAGCTTTGACCTATAAAAAATGAAAAAGAAAACACTGCAGAGAAATTATTATAACAAGGCATCTGCAAGGTAGCTTGCACCCTCATAAATCATTAATGATTATTACCCTCGTCCCGCCAACCCTGCCCACACCACATACATACACATAACCCATTACGAATGAACATCTTTCATCGGGGAATGGGGAAAGAGTACAAATGAATCAACAGCATGACCAATGAGATGAGAGGGGTGGTTTACTCGCTGAGTTTGTAGCCCAGTTCCTGCAATGCCTGCTCCTGATCATTGCAGATTCTCTGCAGCTGTCCATTCTCTTCTTGTAACCCAAGGAATTCCTACAAAACAATAAACAGATTTATCAAGTTGGAATGACTTTATGAAAATTATTAATCTATCGCTATTTTATCTGGGGAGGTAGTGGACAGTGAAGATGTCAAGAGGAGAGAGGTGATTTGGGCCAAGGACTGGCAGAAGGAATTTAACTTAGGACAAGCTCAAATTGTTACATTTTGGGAAATTAATCCAGACTCAGGTTTGCACGGTAAATGGCACCAGAGATAGCAAGGAATGCAGGTGGACAGGGTTCCCTCAGATGTTACTGGACCTGGAGAACTGGCATTATAAGGAGATGCTGAAAAGGATGGAACTTTTTCCCCCTGGAGTGTAGAGTTGAAAAAAAATCATATGGGGCATAGATAAGGAGTACGGTCACAGTAATTTTCCCAGGGTTGGGGAATCTAAAACTAGAGAACACAGATTTACGGTAAGATGAGAAAGGTTTAAAGGGGACATTCTCCACACAGAGTGAACTGTCTGGAGAAGCCATGAAAGCAGGTATAATTTTAGACGGGTATGGGCAAAATGTTTGGATAGATATCTTGTTAGCATAGGTGAGTTGGGCCAAAGAATCTGTTTCTATGCTGTACAACTCTGACCACATGTGCAGAGTCATTTGTCCAAGACTACAGAATACCTGCACAATCTGGTTCCTATGGACTCTTGACTCCCTTCAAGAACACAAGAAAATACAGAAGATGGTCGGGTTTTCCTTGCCTATCAACAGAGACGCCAGCTGGCCGGGCTGCAATCCAACCTCATCTTGATCTGCACCATGAAGGACCGTAGGACAATGCTTGAAGCGTGGGCGAGCGGGATTGTTTCTGTCTAGTTTACAGCTAATCTGGGGATCATCACTGAGCTGCCTGACAAACCCCAACCTCAAAAACTTCCAGCAGCAGATAGATCATGTTCCCTTGGCATTGCTGCTGTCATTTTGTCCTCAAGACCAAAATCGTTGGCCGTGTTTCGACAAAACAGCTGGCAGGTCTTGGGGTTAGACAGCCATTCATGGCCCCATATTAGCTTTACGCTAACACTATTAATGGCATGCTAGTCAATAAAGTTGTGCGATTCAAAGTTCTGTTGCAAGCAGCAATTGTTACACAGAACAGAAACTCACATGCAAATCATATTCGTTCTCAATCATAAGGGCGCTGCAAAACATTTACATAAAACATGTTGCCAGGATGCGAGGGCCTGAGCTACAGGGAGACGTTGAGCAGGCTAGGATTCTATTCTTGGAGTGCAGCAGGAGTGATCTTATAGAAATGTACAAAAACCCTGAGAGGAATATATAGGGTATACACACAGAGTCTTGCCCAGCTTCGTGGACTCGAGAACAAGATGATACGTTTACAGCGAGGGGGAAAGATTTATTAGGAGCCCGAGGGGTCACTTTTTTTTTTACACGAAGGGTGGTGGGTGTATGGAACGAGCTGCCGGAAGAGGTAGCTGAGGCAGGTACTATTGCAACATTTAAGAAAACTCTACACAGGTACAGGGATAGGATCAGTTCAATGGGATACAAGCCAAACATAGGGAGTTAGGACTACTGCAGATGAGGCGAGTTGGGCGGAAGGTCCTGTTTCCACGCTGTATGACTCGGCTTTCTCACATGTAGATAGGACACACATTTGTGTACGTGCCAACATTAGAGTCACAGGGAGGATACAGACGGTCCTGGGGAATCCGGTCTCGCTGACGGCAGTGCCTGGCACGAATGATACGTTCACAACCAGAAGTGGCAGGTGACTTCAACCATCTCAACTCTTCCACTCCCCTTACCTGCTCTAACCTCACCCCCTCTGAACATACAGCCCCCTGCTCACTCTGCAGCAACCCCGACATTATCATCAAACCCGTCGACAAGGGAGGTGCTGTGGTAGTCTGGCGAGCTGACCTCTACCGCACTGAGGCCAGGCGACAGCTCTCAGACACTTCCTCCATGATCCCACAGATGAGCACTAGGCCATAATCTCACAGACCATTTCAAATGCTATCACTTCTGGCTCTCTGTCTTCTACAGCCTTCAACCTTATCGTTTTTACCTGCTTTTACCTTCTCCCCAAAATCCATAAACAACTGCTCTGGCAGATCCATTGTTTCTGCCTGCTCCTCCCAAGGAAATGATTTCTACATTCCTCATCTCCATCCTATCCCCCCCCCCCCCCGGTCCAATCTCTCCCGACCTATATCCAAGAAACCTCACACTCCCTTCGTCTCTAATGACTTCCGTTTTCCGAGCCCCCACTCCCTCATCTTTACTATTTAGCAGTCTGAAGAAGGTTCTCAACCCGAAATGTTACCCATTCCTTCTCTCCAGAGATGCATGTCCCGCTTGAGTTACTCCAGCTCTTTGTATCTACCTTCGGTTTAAACCAGCATCTGCAGTTCCTTCCTACACAAGTGATCAATCATCTTCACTTCCTTGTAAGGTTTCAAACCTTCACAAAAGCCAACCAGTAAACTATGATTCACTTCAAAGGCACTGGATGATGGTTGCAACTGCCCAGCCATAACACTGAAGACCTGACATCGCAAACTAGCTGTCAAGCCATTTTTGTTATAACAACGTCTCGTTTAAACCCTTTAAAATTCCTTCCTCTCACAATAAAATATTCTTATTATTGATACCCTTACTATGGGAAAAATACTTATGCTCCACCCTAGTCTGACCATCCACCTGTAAAAAGGACTTGACTCAAAACATCGCCCGTTCCTTCTCACCAGAGATGCTGCCTGTCCTGCTGAGTTACTCCAGCTTTTTGTGTCTATCTTCGGTTTAAACCAGCATCTGCAGTTCCTTCCTTCACCATTCATCCGTCTATGTTACTCATAATCTTATTATATGTATATTAGATCATTCTTCAGCCACATCTACTCCAGGAAAAACAAGTCTTATTTGATCGCTTCCCAATCAAGGCAACATCCTGGTGAATCTCCCTAGCTTTCCAGCACAACCACATCCTTCCTTTAACCAGACCAGAACTGCAGACAAGACTCTCAACTTCGACCTAACCAATGTTTTGTAAAGGTTACATCCTAACTTTTATATTCTATGCCCCAATCTATGAAGGCAAGCATTCCAGCAGCAAATAGGCTCCTCCTTGCTTGAGATGATTTGTTGCCAGCCCTCATTGATCCTGACCTTTTCTTGCCTCTTCACCCCCACCCCCTACTTTCAGTCTGAAGAAGGGTTCCTACCCAAGATGTCACCCACCCTTTTCCTCCAGAGATGCTGCCTGACCCGCTGAGTAACTCCAGCACTTTGTATCCATCTTTAATATAAAGCTGCATCAGCAGTTCTTTGTTTCTGCAAGGAACTACAGACGCTGGTTAATGCACAAACGGACACTAGGCGCTGGAATAACTCCGCAGGTCGGGCAGCACCTCTGAAGAACACGGATAGGTGATATTTCCGACTGAAGATGGGTCCCGACCTGAAACACCGCCAATCCGTGTTCTCCAGGGATGCTGCCTGATCCGCTGAGTTACTCCAGCACTTTGTACAAACATAGACAATAGGTGCACGAGTAGGCCATTCGGCCCCTTGAGCCAGCACCGCCATTCAATATGATCATGGCTGAGCTAAATCTAACTCTTGAAAACATTCAGTGAATTGGCCTCCATTGCCTTCTGTGGCAGAGAATTCCACAAATTCTTAACTGGGTGAAAAGGTTTTTCCTCTCGGTCCTAAATGGCCTACCTCTTATTCTTAAACTGTGACCCCTGGTTCTGGACGCCCCCACCATCGGGAAAATTTTTCCTACATCTAGCCTGTCCAATCCCTGAAGTATTTTATATGTTTCTATAAGATACCCTCTCATCCTTCTAAATTCCAGTGAATATAAGCCCAGTCGACCCATTCTTTCATCATATATCAGTCCCGCCATCCCAGGAATTAACCTGGTGAACCTATGCAGCACCCCCCCAATAGCAAGAATGTCCTTCCTCAAATTAGAGACCAAAACTGCACACAATACTTCAGGTGCGGTCTCATCAGAGCCCTGTACAACTGCAGTAGGGCCTCCTTGTTCCTATACTCAAATCCTCTGCGTCTTTTTGTACAACACATAGGCAATCAGTGACATGAAATCGGCAGTACAGACAGGACAATGTCCTTTCAATTAGACACTCAAAACAAATTGCATGATATTTGTTATGACACTTTGCTGACTTGGATTAACGAAGATGCGGGTGAATCCCGTGTTTACGGTACCTTTTTCAGGGCGCTCAGCTGTTGTGTCTGCGCTCTCAGTTCCGAGATGGTGTTCCTCTCTCTCTTCAGGTCATTCTGCAGAGCCCGTCTCCACTCCTTCTCGATCTTCAAATCAGTTTCCAGTTGTATTCTGTTGGTTCACAATCAGCTCAGTTTCCATCAAATATATATATATATGTATCCCCAAAATGTAGAAACAAGGAACTGCAGATGCTGGTGTAAAGTGCTCGAGGAACTCTAAACTCTAGGTAGCATTTTAGTGTCCAAATATGCACGGCACATGGAGAAATCACACAGTATGAAACTCCCAGGACCAAACTAGTGTTTTGCTGTGTTTAACCCCAGTAGGAATTTGATCTACACCAGCGATCACCCCGTACACTAGAGCTATCCTACACTTACAATTTTTTTGTACCAAAGCCAATTAACCTACAAACCTTTGGAGTGTGGGAGGAAACCGGAGCACCCGGCGAAAAGCCATACGGTTACAGGCGGAACGTACAAACTCCGTACAGACAGCATCCGTAGTCTGGTTCGAACCCAGGTCCCTGGCGCTGTGAAGCAGCAACTCTACTGCTGCACCACTGTGCCACCCAGTGCTATCTGATTTCTTAACATAGAAAATAGGTGCAGGAGTAGGCCATTTGGCCCTTCGAGCCTGCACCGCCATTCAATATGATCATGGCTGATCATCCAACTCAGTAACAGCAGCAAAACAGTCTAATGCACTCCAGGCTAAAGTACAAACAGAAGGTGGAAAAGTGTAAAGTTGGGACAGGTACCAGCTGGATCAACCACCAGATTGTGAGTCGAGCTTACGACGTTGGGAGAGGAATCAAGCTTGGGTGCGCTCATCTGTTTTACCAGTCTCTCACATTCTGCCTTGACGAATGACCAAACGTGTGGGACAACCTGTGGGGGGGTAGTTAGACCTTCACTGGGAAGGGAGTCCAAGGTCAATGGGATGTACATAAAAATGCTGGAGAAACTCAGCGGGTGCAGCAGCGTCTATGGAGCGAAGGAGATAGGCAACGTTTCGGGCTGCCCGAAGCGTTGCCTATCTCCTTCGCACCATAGACGCTGCTGCACCCGCTGAGTTTCTCCAGCATTTTTGTGTACCTTTGATTTTCCAGCATCTGCAGTTCCTTCTTAAACACCGAGGTCAATGGATCCTACTGATTGAATGATGGAACAGTACTCCCCGCGCCAGTGGTGGCTGGAGTGCAAGGTAGCAGAGGTTCTGGGTCCAAAAGTGAATACCTGCTGCTGACTTGCAACGATCCCACGTCAGAAATGAATGCAGAAGCCACTGACTAACCCACGCGCACTAAAATGGCACACAATGAATGGATGAATGAATGAATAAGTTTATTGGCCAAGTATTCACATACAAGGAATTTGCCTTGGTGCACCGCCCGCAAGTGACAACATGACATACAGCGACAGTCGGGAATGACACGTAAAACATTAATAATGAAACATTTACATTGGGTGGTACATTGAAGCAGCACCTAAGGCTACCGGCCAACAACCAGAGACGGCAGGTCCCGCCAGGGTCTATTGCCCAGTGAGTGAGGGAGGGAGGGAGGAAGAGGATAGGATGGAGGGTGGGAGTGAGTGGAAGAGGGAGGTCATGTGGAAGGTGAGGGGGGAGGGGAGGGAGGGATAGCGCAAAGGGAAAGGGAGAGAGGGCTGGTGGACGGAGTGAGGGGGAGCGCACAGAAGAGGGGTGAATGATGGTGGGAGGGAGGGGGGGGGGCGCATGGAAGAGGGAGGAGGCAAGTCATGTGAAACAAAATCATGAGAGGAATAGATGGGGTCGATGCACAGAGTCTCTTGCCCAGAGTGGGGGAATCGAGGAGCAGAGGACATAGGTTCAAGGTGACGGGGGAAAAAATTGAATAGGAATCCGAGGGGTAACCTTTTCACACAGAGGGTGGTGGGTGGATGCAACAAGCTGCCAGAGGAGGTAGTTGAGGCTGGGACTATCCCATTGTTTAAGAAACAGTTAGACAGGTACGTGGATAGGACGGGTTGGGAGGGATATGGACCAAGCGCAGGCAGGTGGGACTAGTGTAGCTGGGGCATTGTTGGCTGGTGTGGGCGAGTTGGGCCGAAGGGCCTGTTCACACACTGTATCACTCTATGACTGTAAGAGGGATGGAATGTGGGAGAGCACACGGAACTGTGCGTGGGAGAGGGAAGACGCATGGAACAGTTCGGGACGAATGAGGGAGCGCGTGGAAGAGGGAGGGAGGGTGGGAGAGCACGTGAAAGTGGAAGAGGGAAGCAGGGAAAACGCGTGGCAGGAGAAAGGGAAGGAGAGGGCATGGAAAAGAGAGAGTGAGAGAGAATGCGTGGTAGTGGGAGGGAGGGAGAACACACAGTTATATGTTTCAATAAGATACCCTCTCATCCTCAAAGCAAAATGGAAGGAGAGCAAAGACTGGGCAAGTGTAGGAGACAGTTGTCCAGCGATGTCGCAGCTGAGACAAGGCCGTGCAGTCGGAGATCACAGCAATGCAAGATAGTATGAAGTCACGGGGAGAAAGAAAACAGCATGGTGCAGCAGCATCTATGGAGCGAAGGAAATAGGCAACGTTTCGGCCCGAAACGTTGCCTATTTCCTTCGCTCCATAGATGCTGCTGCACCCGCTGAGTTTCGCCAGCTTTTTTGTGTACCTTCGATTTTCCAGCATCTGCAGTTCCTTCTTGAACGTATTAAAGTGCATGATCATGAGGTGCATTTAACACCATGTGCAGTGGCTGTTCAATCATGGATGTTCATCTGAATACCATTTTATTTTTTTTCGTCGCTTCTCCCCAAATACTTACAGCTGCTGTTCCTTCTGGTCACTCGCTCTCTGCAACAGCTCCACCTTGCCTCCCAGTTCGTGCCTGCACTTGTAGCTTCCCTTCTCCGCCGTCTCCTGCTCCCTCTCTGCTTGCTGCAATCTGGTGCAAGTTAAATCAACTCTGGATAAAACCTATGCTTTGTCCAGGGGGTGGGGTGGGGGTTGCCGGGTGGAAAACAAGACCAAAGAGACAAAACAAACAGACGGCGGGATACAAAACATCAGCAAATTAAACTGGATGAACGAGAGAGAGAGAGAGGAATGGATGCAAGGATGGGATGGGAGGGGAGGGGATGGGATGGGAATGAGAGAGAGAAGGAAAAGAAAAGCTGCAATGCCGGCCAGCGAAGTCTCCCGAGGGCTGGCGAGGAAATATCCGGTTATTGCAGTCCACGGGTCAAGCGAATAAACAGGAAAGTTAAGAGCAAGGTCCTACCGAGGGAGTTTGAGGAGCTTAGAACAGGTTGAAACAAGCCTTCTATGGCTCTCTTACCAGAGCTGCGATCACAGTTGAATGTATGACTTAAAGAGGCTGTGAAAGACGGGTTTTAATCCAGGCGGCACTTACACATGGGAGGAGGGAGGGTGGGAGGAGGGAGTGAAGGTGGGATGAGGGGTGGAAGGAGGAGGGAGGGAAGACACGTGGATGCTATTAACACATCGTGTTAAGTACTCGGGAAAAGTGACATCTTGGGACAAACCTCACTTGATTTGCAACTTTGTACAGGTTTATAAAACCCCAAGGGGTGTAGAGAAGGCGAATAGCCACAGTCTTTTTTCCCCAAGGTGGAGATGTCTAAACTAGAGGACATAGGTTTAACCTGTTCACTGCCGAGTTTTTATTTACTGTTGGCCATGACCTGGGTATTTTCGGAGGTGGCACTGAACGTTCAAAAGGAACCTCAGTGACAACTTTTATCTCCACATAAGATGGGCCACAAAGTGCTGGAGTAACTCAGCCGTTTCGGACGGCATGCCTGAAGAACATGGGTAGGTGACGTTTCAGATCAGGACCCTCCTTCAGACTGGGAAAATCTAAAGAAGGGTCCCGACCCGAAACGTCACCGATTGTCCACATTGTCCAGAGATGCTGCCTGACCCGCTGAGTTACTCCAGCACTTTGTGTCTTTTTTATTTGTAAACCAGCACCTGCAGGGTGTATGGAACGAGATGCCAGATGAAATGGTAGAGGAGGGTGCAATTATGAGACATTTAAAAGATAGATACTTGAATAAGAAAGGTTTTGGAAGGATATGGGCGAGACGCTAGCAAATGCAATCAGGTAACTTGGTCGGCATGGACCAGTTGGGCCGAAGGGTCTGTTTCCGGGCTGTATATATAGCGCCATAGCTCCTTAAATGCAGGAGAGGCAAAAGACCTGTCAAATTGAACAAGTAAGACTATACACTGGGTTATAATTCAAATGAAATTGTGTGATGGGTGGAAAAATGTTAGAAAAGAAGGAACAAGTGTTTAGGTAAATCAGGTAAGGTTCCCTTAAGGATAGTAATATAAGTGCAATGTAGTAACATGGTTCATGAGTGTGAAATGGGAAGAGATGTAGAAAGTGCCAATGCCACCAAATAGAGGTAAAATGAGGAAAAGGGAAAGAGATCATTTATTAAAGGATCTATCTCAGAATGCACGATTCATTTTGTAACAAGCCAGAGAAATCTGAATCTGAATCTGAATCTGAATCTGAATTCCTTTATTGTCATTCAGACCTTTCGGTCTGAACGAAAAATCGCTGGCACATGTGGCGATAAGTGGGCACGACTGCTATACTCGCTTGTACTCGCTAGAATTTAGGAGATTGAGGGGGTATCTTATGGAAACTTACAAAATTCTTAAGGGGTTGGACAGGCTAGATGCAGGAAGATTGTTCCCGATGTTGGGGAAGTCCAGGACAAGGGGTCACAGTTTAAGGATAAGGGGGAAATCCTTTAAGACCGAGATGAGAAAAACATTTTTCACACAGAGAGTGGTGAATCTCTGGAATTCTCTGCCACAGAAGGTAGTTGAGGCCAGTTCATTGGCTATATTTAAGAGGGAGTTAGATGTGGCCCTTGTGGCTAAAGGGATCAGGGGGTATGGAGAGAGGGCAGGTACGGGATACTGAGTTGGATGATCAGCCATGATCATATTGAATGGCGGTGCAGGCTCGAAGGGCCGAATGGCCTACTCCTGCACCTATTTTCTATGTTTCTATGTACTGGGTATTTGCCAAGAAGAGACAGAACAAAAAAGGATATGGGGCAGCTTAGATGAAACAAAAATAACAGAAATGAATAATCTAGCCTCAGAAAATAAGGATGTGTAATCTCAGTTCCGATGGCAGATGGAATTTAACTCAAACCTAAGTGCCATGTGATATATATATATTGCCAAGTTAAACCAAGGCAAGGATATGAGTAGTTGAGTGGAACACAAAGTGTTGGAGGAACTCAGCTGGTCAGGCAGCATCTGTGGAGGGAATGGACGGGCGACGTTTCAGGTCGGGATCCTTCTTCAGGCAGTGAATGACGGCTCTGAGGGGCTTCTTAACTATGAACAGAAATCATCGGTGAGAGTGGTCTATGACTCCTGGCACCAGCTCGGGGAATGTTCCATCCGCTGAGGACATCATAACGTATGATAAGCGGGGGGTACACAAAAATGCTGGAGAAACTCAGCGGGTGCAGCAGCATCTATGGAGCGAAGGAGATAGGCAACGTTTCGGGCTGCCCGAAACGTTGCCTATCTCCTTCGCTCCATAGATGCTGCTGCACCCGCTGAGTTTCTCCAGCATTTTTGTGTACCTTCGAGTTTCCAGCATCTGCAGTTCCTTCTTGAACACTAATGTGTGATGAGCGTTTGACGGCACTGGGCCTGTACTCGCTGGATTTAGAGGGATGAGGGGGAGGGGGACCTCGTTGAAACTTACCCAATAGTGAAAGGCCTGGATAGTGTGGATGTGGGGAAGATGTTGCCACTAGTGGGAGAGTCTAGGACTAGACTCAGCCGCAGCCTCAGAATAAAAGGACGTTCCTTTCGAAAGACGAGGTGGAATTTCTTTCGCCAGAGGGTGGTGAATCTGTGGAATTCATTGCCACAGACGGCTGTGGAGCCAATCAACGGATATTTTTTAAGGCGGAGATTCCTGATAAGTTTGGGAGAAAACTACGGTGGGCTTGCATTTGTATACGGTATGTCTGATCTGTTCGGAGAGCAAGCGGAACAAATTTTCTCACTCTACCTTGGTACACATGGACCATAATAAACCGAAACCATTCGACGGAACAAACTTCAACAAAAGATGTTTGGAATCAGAGGCAATTTTAATCTTAACATAGGTTTGCCAAGTCAGAGTGACAAAGGAAGTCATGACAACAGGTCTATGGAAGGAACTCAAGACATTCCCCGACAACATAGTGGGTCCAATCAACAAGTAGGCGTTTCTGCATCTTTCCGAACGTAACTAGATAGGGTTCATTAGTGAGCTCACAGCACAGGCGGCTTTATGGAAGCTTAATCACAGCCTGGGAGGATTTGATCTTCCAATTAGTTACTAACTTTAGGGAAGGAACAGAGAGGACAAAGAGTCAAGCAGCGGCAACAACGGCATGGATCATGGATTCACCACCGACTCTGCCCCACAACGGGCGACACGGGGGGAGTAACGGGTAGAACCGCTGCCTCACAGCGCCAGAGACCCGGGTTCCATCCTGACTTTGGGCGCTGTCTGTGTGCCTTCTCCCCGTGACCGCGTGGGTTTCCTCCGGCTGTTCCTATTTCCAGCCACATCCCAAGGACGTGCGGGTTTTGCAGATGAATTTTCCCCCCTCTGTAAATTTGCCCCTTAGTGTGCAGGGAGAGTGGGATAACGTGGATCGAGTGGGAACGGGTTGGTGGGGACTGGGTGGTGCAGACCGGGCGGTGGGGACTGGGCGGTGCGGTGCTGGGCGGTGGGGACCGGGCGGTGGGGACTGGGCGGTGGGGACTGGGCGGTGGGGGACTGGGCGGTGGGGACTGGGCGGTGGGGACCGGGGCGGTGGGGACAGGGCGGTGGGACACGGGCGGTGGGGACCGGGCGGTGGGGACTGGGCGGTGGGGACTGGTGGTGGGGACGGGGCGGTGGGGACGGGCGTGGGGACAGGGCGGTGGGACCGGGGCGGTGGGGACCGGGCGGTGGGGACTGGGTGGTGGGGACTGGCGGTGGGGACAGGGCGGTGGGGACTGGGCGGTGGGGACTGGGTTGTGGGGACTGGGAGTGGGGACAGGGCGGTGGGGACTGGGCGGTGGGGACCGGGCGGTGGGGACTGGGCGGTGGGGACGGGGCGGTGGGGACAGGCGGTGGGGACTGGGCGGTGGGGACAGGGCGGTGGGGACTGGGCGGTGGGGACTGGGCGGTGGGGACAGGGCGGTGGGACAGGTGCGGTGGGGACTGGGCGGGGCGGTGGGGACGGGGCGGTGGGGGACTGGGTGGTGGGGACTGGGCGGGCGGTGGGACTGGCGTTGGGGGACTGGGTGGTGGGGACTGGGCGGTGGGGACTGGGCGGGCGGTGGGGACTGGGCGGTGGGGACTGGGTGGTGGGGACTGGGCGGTGGGGACTGGGCGGTGGGGACTGGGCGGTGGGGACTGGGCGGTGGGGACAGGGCGGTGGGGACAGGGCGGTGGGGACAGGGCGGTGGGGACAGGGCGGTGGGGACTGGGCGGTGGGGACTGGGTGTGGGGACTGGTGGTGGGGACTGGGCGGTGGGACGGGGCGGTGGGGACTGGGCGGTGGGGACTGGGTGGTGGGGACTGGGCGGTGGGGACTGGGTGGTGGGGACTGGGCGGTGGGGACGGGGCGGTGGGGACTGGGCGGTGGGGACTGGGGGGTGGGGACTGGGCGGTGGGGACAGGGCGGTGGGGACTGGGCGGTGGGGACGGGGCGGTGGGGACAGGGCGGTGGGGACTGGGCGGTGGGGACTGGGCGGTGGGGACTGGGCGGTGGGGACCGGGCGGTGGGGACTGGGCGGTGGGGACTGGGCGGTGGGGACAGGGCGGTGGGGACTGGGGACTGGGCGGTGGGGACAGGGCGGTGGGGACTGGGCGGTGGGGACTGGGCGGTGGGGACTGGGCGGTGGGGACTGGGCGGTGGGGACAGGGCGGTGGGGACTGGGCGGTGGGGACTGGGCGGTGGGGACTGGGCGGTGGGGACTGGGCGGTGGGGACCGGGCGGTGGGGATCAGAGATGCGGGTGCTTTCCGATGTATACACGATGTTAACATCCATTCAGAACTCCTCAGAAACACACGCACACGCACACCAGCCCAGTCTGCCTTGAGCATGTTCGACACAACATTCAGGCAGGGGCAAGTGTTACCACACAATTCACTACGGGCGATGGGATCTCCAACATCCACCATGTCCAAAGGGTCAACCATTATCAACACCCGGACCTTCACCAGACTGGATTGTAATCATGTATTGTCCTTCCGCTGAATGGATAGCACGCAACAAAAGCTCTTCACTGTACCTCGCTACACGTGCCAACAAACCAAACTAGTGCCAGTGAAGCAACCATAGTGGTTTAGTTTAGTTTGTTGCCTCGTGTACCAAGATGCAGCAAAAGGCTTTTTTGTCGTGTGCTATCCATGCAGCGTCAATGGTGAATCAATAAAACTACGCCAAAGACAAAAGACGGAGTTGCCAGGAAGAGGAAGAGAATGAGAGAGAGAAAGAGAGGGAGAGAGAGAGAGAGAGAGATAGAGAGAGAGAGAGAGAAAGGGATAGAAAGCGAAATAGAGAGAGAGAGAGAGGGGGCGGGAGGGGGTAGAGAGGGAGAGAGAGAAACGGGCAGGGGAGAGACAGATGGGAAGGGGAGAGAGAGGAGCCAGTGGGGGAGAGTTAAGGTGGGGATGGAGAGTGAGAGAGAGGGAGGGTGATAAGGGAGAGAGAGAGGATGACTGGGGCAGGAGAGAAAGAAGGGGGAGTCGGGTGGAGGGGAGAGGTGAGATGGGAGGATTGAGAGAGAGGGACAGGGTAGGAGAGAGGGGAAAGAGAAGGTGGGGATAGAGAGAGAGGAGCAAGATGGAGAGAGAAAGAGAGAGAGAGAGAGAGAGTGGAGATGGAGAAAGAGAGAGGGAGGGTGGGAGAGTGAAGCAGTTACATTCTTGCACAATCCCACACTGGATACAATTTGAAGTTACTACTGTTCTTTGCATCAAAGATCAGAGTGATAACCAGGCTTCTGGGTACCAAGGGGGATCCTATATGTTATACTCTCTGCCGATACACTTCATGCAAGCGCTTACGACAGCCTGTGTTTGAACTAATAAATCTTTATCACTTGGCGGGAGAGGGGGAGGGGGGGAGGTCACCAAAATAAGTGGCAGAAGCAAACGGGGTGGGGTGGGGGTAGAAAGGGGGGAAAAAAAGAAAGTGTGAAATGCAAGCGGAAGAAAGAAAAAGATGTTAATAGCAGTGACATTTCCAACGAGAGCAACAACAATTTATCTCAATAGGAAAAGCAAAGATAGTAATGGATGAGGCTGGAGTACATCAAATGTAGATGGTGAATACATGCTCGACGCACAAACTAGGATCTAATACAGAGACCGGAGGAACAACCCACCAAGACCCCACGGTCAACAGTGTGAGATAGATTAGCAAAGTCGGGCAGCATCCCTGGAGAACATTCAGTCGGCCTTCATCAGCCACAGTATTGAGTATAGAAGTTGGGAGGTCATGTTGCAGTTGTATAAGACGTTGGTGAGACCGCATTTAGAATATTGTGTTCAGTTCTGGCCACCATGTTAGAAGGATATTGTCAAGCTTGAAAGGGTTCAGAGAAGATTTACGAGGATGTTGCCAGGACTGGAGGGTGTGAGCTATAGGGAGAGGTTGAGTAGGCTGGGTCTCTACTCCATGGAGCGCAGGAGGATGAGGGGTGAGCTTACAGAGGTGTACAAAATCATGAGAGGAATAGATCGGGTAGATGCACAGAGTCTCTTGCCCAGAGTCGGTGAATCGAGGACCAGAGGACATAGGTTCAAGGTGAAGGGGAAAAGATTTAATAGGAATCCGAGGGGTAACTTTTTCACACAAAGGGTGGTGGGTGTATGGAACAAGCTGCCGGAGGAGGTAGTTGAGGCTGGGAATATCCCAACATTTCAGAAACAGTTAGACAGGTACATGGATAGGATAGGTTTGGAGGGATATGGACCAAACGCAGGCAGGTGGGACTGGTGTAGCTGGGACATGTTGGCCAGTGTGGGCAGGTTGGTCCGAATTGGGCCTGTTTCCACACTGTATCACTCTATGAGTCTACAACATAGATAGGTAGTGTTTCGGGTCGGGACCCTTTTTAGGCTATAGAGATACAGTGCGGAAATAGGCCCTTCGGCCCACCGAGTCCGCGCCGACCAGCGATCCCCGCACATTAACTCTACACTGCACACACGTGGGACAATTTTACATTAAGCCAATTAACCTACAAACCTACAAATGTCTTTGTAGTGTGGGAGGAAACCGGAGCACCCGGTGAAAACCCACGTGGTCACGGGGAGAATGTAAACTCTGTACAGACAGCACCCGTGGTCAGGATTGAACCCGGGTCTCTGGCGATGGACCACAAAACATGTGCTTACGACAAGCTCATGTTTGGACTAATAAATCTTTGAAGATTCTGAATATCTTTGAGCGACTCCCTGCCGCTGTGGCACCTGGATAATTCAGGGCAGTTCATCAGTTAACAGGTAACCCTGCTCGGATGCTGATAACAGCAACTGGATTCGAGGGAACGGGGCCACATTAGCGGAATAGATAGGCTGGATGCACAGTATTTTACCCAGTATAAGGGAAGCAGGCTCGGACTTTATTCCTTTAAGCGCAGGAGGATTTAGGGTCATCTTATAGAGGCGGATAAAATCATGAGGGGAATAGATCGGGGGCAAATGCACATTTACCCAATCCTTTAACTGAATCTTTTACCCAGAGTAAGGGAATCAAGAACCAGAGGTTTAAAGTGAGAGAGGAAAGATTCAATAGGAACCTGAGGGGCAACTTTTTCTCTCCGTGGGAGCGGATATATGGACCGAGCTGCCAGAGCAGGTGGTTGAGGCAGCTACTATAACAACCTTTAAAAAAGGTTTGGATAGGAAAGGTTTGAAGGGATATGGGCCAAAGGTGGGCAGGTGGGGTCAGTGCAGATGGGGCATGTTGGTCAGCACGGGCAAGTTGGGCCGAAGGGCCTGTTTCCACGCTGTATCACTCTGAGTGTAGATGGGGCATGTTAGTCGGCATGGGCAAGTTGGGCCAAAGGGCCTGTTTCCAGGCTGTATAACTCTATGAGTGTAGATGGGGCATGTTGGTCAGCATGGGCAAGTTGGGCTGAAGGGCCTGCTTCCACACTGTATCACTCTATGAGTGTAGATGGGGCATGTTGGTCAGCATGGGCAAGTTGGGCCAAAGGGCCTGTTTCCAGGCTGTATGACTGTGAGTGTAGATAGATGGGGCATGTTGGTCGGCATGGGCAAGTTGGGCCGAAGGGCCTGTTTCCAGGCTGTGTGACTCTATGACTCTACAACTTGAACCAAGAGGCCAACAGCAGGCTGGCAAGGCTGGCTAGGGTGGGCAGGGCCTGTTGGTCGGGCACACACTGCCCGTTGCAGGTCATGTACGCAGAACGTCACCCGGCAAAGACAGAAGGGGGAAGGAAGCCAAAGGAGGCGACCACGAGGTTGTACCTTTGCTCGATCTGCTTCATGGCGGCGGTCACGCTGTGGGTCTTCTCTTCCAGCTGGCTCATCATCTCGCTTTTCTGCTTCAAACCATCTTCGGAGCCCTGGGTCCAAGGAAACGCCGATCATTGTTGGCCGAAGTTCGTGGGGTTTAAAGCTTTTCCCTGTACCTCAGCACATGTGACAACAAACCAAACTGAACTGATGTGTATAAACACTCGCTAGGCTCCAAGTCAAAGGATTGGGAAAGAGAAGAAGGCAGTCTCCAAGATGGCCCCCCCAAGGTCATAAGTGATAGGAGCAGAATTAGGCCATTCGGCCCACCAAGTCTACTCCGCTAGTCAATCACAGCTGATTTATCTCTCCCTCCCAACCCTATTCTCCCCATAACCCTTGACACCCGATCTAATCAAGATTCTATCTATCGCTGCCTTAGAAATATCCACTGACTTGGCCTCCACAGCCTTCTGTGGTAAAGAATTCCACAGATTCACCACCCTCTGACTAAAGAAATCTCTCCTCATCTCCTTCCTAAAGGAACGTCCTTTAATTCTGAGGCTGTGACCTCTAGTCCTGGAATCTCCCACTAGTGGAAACATCCTCTCCACATCCACTCTATCCAAGCCTTTCACTATTCGGTACGTTTCAATGAGGTCCCCCCTCATTCTTCTCAACTCCAGCGAGTACAGGCCCAGTGCCGTTAAACGCTCATCATATGTTAAATGCAGAAGGAACAATCCAAGTCTGTCCAATCTCTCCCTGTAGCTAATATCCCCTAACCCAGGCATTGTTCTGGTAGACCAAAGGACACAAGGTGCTGGAGTAACTCAGTGGGTCAGGCAGCATCTCTGGAGAACATGGATAGGTGACATTTCAGGTCAGGACCCAGTCTGTAGAAGTGGTAGCATGGGTAGAGTGGTAAGGAAGGCTTATGACATGCATATAGAGTACTCGAGCATGGATACAGGCCCTTCGGCCCAACTTGCCCATGCCAACCAAGATGCCCCATCTACACTAGGCCCACCTGGCCACATTTGGCCCTTATCCCTCTGAACCCACCCTATCCACGAATCTATCCAAATGATTTGTATGTCATTGTAATCCCTGCCTCAATTACCTCCTTTTAGTTCCTTTGAGGACGGTTCAGTTGCCTGATAACAGCTGGGAAGATACGGTCCCTGAATCTGGAGGTGTGTGTTTCTAGTTCTGTACCTCTTTGTTTTCATTAGTTTAGTTTAGTTTAGTTTAGAGATACAGCACGGAAACAGGCCCTTCGGCCCACCGACCAGCGACCCCCGTACACTAACGCTATCCTACACACACTAAGAGCAATTTTAGATTTACACCAATACAATGAACCTACAAACCTGCACGTGTTTGGGATGTGGGAGGAAACCGAAGATCTTGGAGTAAACCCACGTAGGCCACGGGGAGAACGTTCAAACTCCGTACGGACCTGCACCCGTCGTCGGGATGGAACCCGGGTCTCCGTCGCTGTGAGGCAGCAACTCTACCGCTGCGCCACCGTGCCGCCATGTGCAGCTTTCGAGATCAGCCGACTTACCTTGAGCTTCTTAAACATCTCCACGTTGATGGCCTTCACCTCCTCGAGCTGGTGCCGAAGGCTGACGAGGGCGTCCTGCTTCTCGTGAATGTCTTTCTCCAGCAGCTTCATGGCGATCTCTATCTCCTGCTTCATACTGATCTGCACCAGCAGGTCACACTCCACGTCCTGACGGATAGAACAACACAGTCACCTCCACCTAGTGAGCACCGTGTAGTTTAGTCTAGAGATACCGCGGGGGAAACAGGCCCTGCAGCCCACCGTGTCTGCGCCGACCAGCGATCCCCCCCCCACCTCTCCCCGTACACCAGCTCTAACGTTATCCCAAGACTGGATAGACTCGGCTTGTACTCGCTAGAATTTAGAAGATTGAGGGGGGATCTTATAGAAACTTACAACATTTTTAAGGGTCTGAAGAAGGGTTTCAGCCTGAAACGTTGCCTATTTCCTTCGCTCCATAGATGCTACTGCACCCGCTGAGTTTCTCCAGCATTTATGTGTACCTTCGATTTTCCAGCATCTTCAGTTCCTTCTTAAACAAAATTCTTAAGGGGTTGGACAGGCTAGATGCAGGAAGATTGTTCCCGATGTTGGGGAAGTCCAGAACAAGGGGTCACAGTTTAAGGATAAGGGGGAAATCTTTTAGGACCGAGATGAGAAAAACATTTTTCACACAGAGAGTGGTGAATCTCTGGAATTCTCTGCCACAGAAGGTAGTTGAGGCCAGTTCATTGGCTATATTTAAGAGGGAGTTAGATGTGGCCCTTGTGGCTAAAGGTATCAGGGGGTATGGAGAGAAGGCAGGTACAGGATACTGAGTTGGATGATCAGCCATGATCATATTATCGAAGGGTCGAATGGCCTACTCCTGCACCTATTTTCTATGTTTCTATGTTTCGTCCTACATACTGACGGCCAACAATCTCCCCTTCATACAAGTTGGGCGCGGCACTGTGGCGTAGCGGGTAGAGTTGCCGCCTCACAGCGCCAGAGACCCGTGTTCGATGCTGACCCGCGGGTGCTGCCTGTACGGAGTTTGTAAGTTCTCCCTGTGACCTGCGTGTGTTTCCTCCGGATGCTCCAGTTTTCTCCCACTCTCCAAAGACGTGCAGGCTAATTGGCTTTGGTAAAATTGTAAATTGTCCTAGTGTGTGGGGTAGTGTTAGTGTTCGGGGTGATCACTGGTCCGTGTGGGCTCGGGAGGGTGGGGGGGGGGGGGGGGGGCTGAAGGGCCTGTTTCCGCAATGTACCTCTACACAGAAGTAACGATGATGAGAGCCCACCGGCGTAGTTCTGAAGTTCACGAGGCAGAATTAGGCCATTCGGCCCATCAAGTCCACTTCGCAATTCAAGCATGACTGATCTATCTCTCTCCCTCCTAACCCCATTCCCCTGCCTTCTCCCCATAACCTCTGGCACCCGTTCTAATCAAGAATCTATCTATCTCTGCCTTAAAAAATATCCATTGACTTGGCCTCCGCAGCCTTCTGTGGCAATGAATTCCACAGATTCACCACCCTCTGACTAAAGACTTTCCTCCTCATCTCCTTCCTCAAGGAACGTCCTTTAATTCTGATGGTGCTCGACTCTCCCACTAGTGGAAACATCCTCTCCTCCACGTCCACTCTGTAGATGGCACCTACCTGGCGTAAGCGGGATTCAGCCCTCAGCTGTCGATGTGCCTCGTTGTAAACGTCATCCATGCCGGGGTGACAACCCTGGCAGGCCTCCAGCTCCTCCGACATGCTCTGTTTCTCCAACTGAACGGGTTAAAAAAAAAACACCTTCTGTTAGACGACAGAGTGTAAAATGGCGGCCGGGTCGGTCACGGGGGAGAAGGTGGAAACTCCGTACTGACAGCCCCCGTAGTCAGGATTGAACCCGGAGTGCTGCAAGCACTGAGGGGCAGCAACTCTACCATTGCACCACCTCCCCGCCCTGGAATTGATCGATATTTTATTGTCCCGTGGACTTGGTGTTACGTTAAACTCTTTGTTTTGTGAACGGTGCACAAGTATGTAAAGAGTCGCCGCGTAAAGGGAGCTGACGACGGTACAACAGTATTCACATTGTGTTCGTGTAGATAGGTGCTGGCCTTGGGGTTATGTACAGCACGAACATTGTGGGCCGAAGGGCCTGTCCTTGTGCTGTGCTGTTCTATGCATCATCGATGGCCCACTTAAACCGAGCGCATCCAATTCCAACTTGGACTTGGCCACGGTTTTGAATCTTTGACAATGGACCTGCCGACTTTAACTACGGACCTGCCGACTTTAACATTCTCGATCACAGGCCCCATATCTGAGGAAGGATGTGCTGGCGCTGGGGAGGGTCCAGAGGAGGTTTACGAGAATGATCCCAGGAATGAGTGGGTTAACACATGACAGCACTGGGCCTGTACTTACTGGAGTTTAGAAGGATGGGGGGTGGGACCTCATTGAAATTTACCAAATAGAAACATAGAAAATAGGTGCGGGAGTAGGCCATTCGGCCCTTCGAGCCTGCACCGCCATTCGATATGATCATGGCTGATCATCCAACTCATTATCCTGTACCTGCCCTCTCTCCATACCCCCTGATCCCTTTAGCCACAAGGGCCACATCTAACTCCCTCTTAAATATAGCCAATGAACTGGCCTCAACTACCTTCTGTGGCAGAGAGTTCCAGAGATTCACCACTCTCTGTGTGAAAAATGTTTTTCTCATCTCGGTCCTAAAGGATTTCCCCTTTATCCTTAAACTGTGACCCCTTGTCCTGGACTTCCCCAACATTGGGAACAATCTTCCTGCATCTAGCAATAGTGAAAGGTCTGGATAGAGTGGATGTGGAGAGGATGTTTCCACTAGTGGGAGAGTCCAGGACCAGAGGCCATAGCCTCAGAATTGAGTTGTTTCTTTCAGAAGGAGATGAGGAGGTAGTTAGTGAGTCAGTGGGTGGTGAATTTGTGGAATTCACTGCCACAGAAGGCTGTGGAGGCAATGAAGGCCGAGATAGATAGATTCTTGATGAGTGCGGGTGTCAGGGGTTATGGGGAGAAGGCAGGAGAATGGGGTTAGGAGGGAGAGATAAATCGGCCATGATTGAATGCTGGAATAGACATGATGGGCCGAATGGCCTCATTCTGTTCCTATCACTTATGAGCGTGAACGTACCTCGAGTTGTTTTTGGGCTGTGAATAACATTTCAACGTTGTCGTTACGAAACTGGAGGTTTTCCTCTTGCAAGCGGATGATGCTGTTCTTAGCAATTGCTAACTATAGGAAAGAAGAGAGAGAGAGAGAGGATCACGAGTCACAAGGTAGCGGCAACAACAAAGGGTTCATCTCATGTTCTGGCTCCATCCAAGGCCGCAAGCAATTGCAAAGAAGCTAGACACAAAAATGCTGGAGTAACTCAGCGGGTGAGGCGGCATCTCTGGTGAAAATAAATAAACCACGTTTCGGGTCGAGGCCCTGCTTCAGACTGAGAATCAGGGGGAGAGGGAAACCAGGGGTAATGAAAAGGTGCAAAGAACAAAGGAAACGAAGAGGTGAAAAGGACAAATCAAAGGCAAATTCAAATCAAAGACAAATTGCAGAGTTATGGACGCAGCCCAGACCATCACACGAACCAGCCTCCCTTCCATTGACTCCATCTACGCCTCACGCTGCCTCGGCAAGGCCAGCAGCGTAATCAAGGACCAGTCTCACCTTCTTCACCCCCTCTCCCATCAGGCAAGGGGTATAGAGGTGTGAAAACACACACCTCCAGATCCATGGACAGTTTCTTCCCTGCTGTTAGCCATCCTACCACAACCAGGGAGCAGTGCTGTACTACCATCTGCCTCATTGAAGACCCTCGGACTATTTTTAGTTGTCCTACACTGGACCTTAACTCACACTAAACGTTATTCCCTTCATCTTGTATCTGTACACTGCGGACGGCTTGATTGTAACCATGTATAGTCTTTCCGCTGATGGATAGCACAAACAAAAGCCTTTTCACTGTACCTCGCTATATACGTGACAATAAACTAAACTCTTTATGCTCTTTCACCACAACTCCCACTAAGGGCGGCACAGTGGCTAGAGCTACTGCCTCATAGCGTCAGAGACCCGGGTTCGATCCTGACCTCGGCTGCTGTCTGTGTGAAGTTTGCACGTTCTCCCCCTGACCGCGTGGGTTTCCTCCGGGGGCTCCGGGTTTCCTCCCACATCTGCGGGATTTGTAGGTTCATTGGCCTCTGCCGATTGTAAATCGTCCCTAGTGTGTAAGAGAACGCTAGCGTACGGGGTGATCGCTGGGCAGCGAGGACTTTGTGGGCCGAAGGGCCTGTTTCCATGCTGTGTCTCTAAACTAAGTACATAATCGTTAGTATCAACCAAATGCCATTAGTTTTAGTTGTCTAGTTTGGGTTTAGAGATACAGTGCGGAAACAGGTCCTTCGGGCAACAGAGTCCACGCCAATCAGCGATCCCCGCACGAGGAGAACGTACAAAACTCCGCACAAACAGCACCAGTAGTCGGGATCGAACCCGCGTCTCTGGCGCTGTGAGGCAGCACCTCTACCCGCTGATCCACCGTGCTGCTCTAATGTGTAGTTTGTTCAACTGTTGAGGCAGTGAATCCACTTCTCTGTGGATGGTCACCTTGTCATGGTGGAGAAGCTTGTGTGGACCTGAGATCTGAGAGCGATGCCGTCTGGAGCTATGCTCCTGGTAGGGCCACCCAAGGCGGTAAGGTCGAGGGGGAGGTCTCTGACAAAGAGCAATCCAACCAAGACCTCAACGGTGGAACAGGCGGAGGACGATGGCTGACCTTGGTGGAGCGTCACAACGGTTGGGAAGGCGGATGAAGGCTGCAGCAGAAAAGGGTCTCCGGTCGTCTTGGACTCCATGCCACTGGATCCTGACCCAGATCTGTCAAGGACCGTGGGGTGTCTGTCTGTGCACCAGCCTCCCCATGTTACACAAAGTCACGCACCAGGCGTCCTCCATATAGGAAATAGCACCTTGGAGCCACCCATGGCCAGCCACGACCGAAGGGGGCCTAACAGGCACAAGATCTCAGCCTTGGAAGTGGCCAAAGGCACGAACATTTAAAATCTGGAGAATGCATCAGTAATTTTGAAATCTAAAGTCAGTACCTCTTCAATCAGTTTAGAGTTTGCCGTTTCGAGTGATGAGACTCTGCCCTGCAGGCTGCCGACTGTAGAACTGAAAGCAGAAACACATAATTATCCACTGGAAGAACCAAACCAACCCAAGGATTGGGCACACATAATATAGTTGTTGCCATAGTGATACAGCATGGAAACAGGCCCTTCGGCCCAACCTGCCAACGCCGACCAACATGCCCCCATCTACACTAGTCCCACCTGCCTGTGTTTGGCCCATATCCCTCTAAACCTGTCCTATCCCTTTTCTTGTCCTAATGTTTTTTTAAATGTTCAAAAGTTCTAGGAGCAGAATGAAGCCATTCGGCCCATCTAGTCTACGCCGCCATTCAACCAAGCCTGGTCTATCTTTCCCTCTCAACCCCATTCTCCTGCCTTCTCCCCATAACCCGACACCCGTACTAATCAAGAATCTGTTAATCTCTGCCTATCGACTTGGCTGTGGAAATGAACCGGAGACTCGCAGACTCGGTTTCGATCCTGACTGCAGGTGCTGTCTGTGCGGAGTTTGCACGTTCTCCCCGGGTGCACTGGTTTCCCTCCCACGCTCCAAAGACGTACAGGTTTGTAGGTTAATTGGCTTGGGTAAACTCGTGAATTGTCCCGAATGCGTGTAGGACAGTGCTAGGGTGCAGGGTGATCGCTGGTCGATGCGGACTCGGTGGGCCGAAGGGTCTGTTTCCACGCTGAAAGGGTAAAACTAAAACGAAAGGGCAAAAGATTCAGAGCGACCTACTTCAGCTGTCTATTGAGCTCTTCCACGTAGTTCTTCTGATCCAGGATAGCAGAGATCTGTCCATCACTGAAATAAAAAATAGAGACTCATTTATAACGCTTCAGAGAAAGAGCAAACTTTGACAGTCCAGGGGCTGCTTTTAAGAGGCAGTGGGGTGAAGTCAAATCATTCTGCAGTCCCAAGTACATCAATACTACTCCGAGGCAACAATAGTCGCAACCCGTTCACCCCCTCTTCTCCCCTCTCCCCCCACGCAGGGTAATCTCACCCCGGTCACTTCTCCCCTCTTCCATCAGGCAGGATAGTCAAGGGGAACAAAGGTGGACCTGCCCTGGGATAATCTGCAACAGTGTCGGCGCCCTTTATGTGGCCACTCTTTGTATGCCTTGACTATGCAAAACAAAGAGTATCACTGTGACTTGTCACATGTGACAACAAAGTTTCATTCATTCATTCATCCTCACTCCAGTCACTCCTTCTCCTCCTCTCTGCCACCAGGTACAGAAGTGTGAAAACGCACACCTCCAGATTCAGGGACAGTTTCTTCCCAGCTGTTATCAACTAGATGGTCCTGTCACCAACTAGAGAGCAGTCCTGACCTACCGTCTACCTGATTGGAGATCCTCGGGCTATCTCCAATCGGATGTTACCTTGCACTAAACGCTATTGACGTTATCCTGGATCTGTACACTGTGGGCGGCTTGATTGTAATCATGTACAGTCTTTCCGCTGACTGGATAGCTCCACCGCTGCGCCACTGACCCGCCTCAGAGATACAGCGCGGACACGGGTCCGTCGACCCACCGTGCCCACGCCATTCACACTAGTTCTAAGTCATCCCACTTTCACATCCACTCCCCACACTCCCGACAATTTTACACGGGTCGGTTTAACCACATACCCGCACGTCTTGTGACCCACCAGAACAAGGGGTCACAGTTTAAGGATAAGGGGGAAATCTTTTAGGACCGAGATGAGGAAAACATTTTTCACACAGAGAGTGGAGAATCTCTGGAACTCTCTGCCACAGAAGGTAGTTGAGGCCAGTTCATTGGCTATATTTAAGAGGGAGTTAGATGTGGCCCTTGTGGCTAAAGGGATCAGGGGGTATGGAGAGAAGGCAGGTACAGGATACTGAGTTGGATGATCAGCCATGATCATATTGAATGGCGGTGCAGGCTCGAAAGGCCGAATGGCCTACTCCTGCACCTATTTTCTATGTTTCTATGTCTTCAGGATAGGGGAGGACGCGGAGGAAACGCACGCCGTCACGGGGAGAACGTGCAAACTTCACACAGACAGCACCCGAGGTCAGGATCGACCCCCGGGTCTCCGGCGCTGTGAGACAGCGCTCTCTACAAGTTCATAAGATCATAAGTGACAGGAGTAGAATTAGGCCATTCGGCCCATCAAGGCTACTCCGCCATTCAATCATGACTGACCTATCACTCCCTCCTAACCCCATTCTCCTGCCTTCTCCCCATAATCCCCGACTCAAGAAGTCATGCCACTGTGCCTCCCTTGTGATTTAATCAATGTGTTTTTTAAATGGGAAAAACTGCAAGGAAGACATTTGCAGGAGTTGCTTCCCTATGGAAAAATTCCCAACCTTCCCAGAGGAGCGCATGTGGTGCAGGACAGCGCAGCGTCTGCAGCAATTACCTCTCGAAGCATCCGTTGTTGTCATTGTCACCTTTCAGGTACATGGAGAAGTCAATAACTCCAACCTGGGGAAGAAATGGGGCTGAGGTGAGACACAATGAACGGTTACAAGACAATGATCTTCATCCCATCACGACTCCATCAGTCCCCTGTAGCTTTCGTTCCTTTAGTTTTAGAGATACAGCGCAGAAACAGGCCCACCGCCGACAAGCAATCCCCGCACACTAACACTTTCCTACACGCACTGGGGACAAAATGTGGGAGGAAACCTGAGCTCCCGGTGAAAACCCACGCAGGTCACGGGGAGAAGGTACAAACTCCGTACAAGACAAGCACCCGTAGTTAGGATCGAACCCGGGTCTCTGGCGCTGTGAGGCAGCAACTCTACCGCTGCACCACCGTGCTGCCCCTTGTAAAGGCAGCATAATGTTTGGATTCCTGTCACTTTCCTGTGCTGTTCAACTGCAATAATCATTTAACACCTTTCTGAATTTTTTCCCAACATCTTGACAATGTTCCCGGGTAACGTCAATTTTTACGTACATTGATTTTGTCCGGGGGCCAGAAAGTGCAGAAAATAATTCATTCCACACGGTATCCAAAGTCCACGACGTTGCCATGAATGCCATCAATAGCAGATAACACGGATTAGAAAATAGAAATCTAGAAATATAGGTGCAGGAGTAGGCCATTCGGCCCTTCGAGCCAGCACCGCCATTCAATGTGATCATGGCTGATCATCCCCAATCAGTACCCCGTTCCTGCCTTCTCCCCATATCCCCTGACTCCGCTATCTTTAATAGCCCTATCTAGCTCTCTCTTGAAAGCATCCAGAGAACCGGCCTCCACCGCCCTCTGAGGCAGAGAATACCATAGACTCACCACTCTCTGTGAGAAAAAGTGTTTCCTCGTCTCCGTTCTAAATGGCTTACTCCTTATTCTTAAACTGTGGCCCCTGGTTCTGGACTCCCCCAACATCGGGAACATGTTTCCTGCCTCTAGCGTGTCCAAACCCGTAACAATCTCCAAACCCTTAACAATCTATCTTCAATATGATTATGGCTGATCATCTAAAATCAGTGCCCCCCGTTCCTGCTTTCTCCCCATATCCCTTGATTCCTGCATCTAGCCTGTCCTATCTCTCAGCAGCATCTCTGGAGAAAAAGGATGGATGACATTTCAGGTTGAGGCCCTTCATCAGACTGAAAATAGGGGGTTGGGGGGGGCGGTGAGAGCTGGAGGGGCGAAAAGACCAGCCACAAATGACCTCAGGCAGGTGGGTGCCCAGGTAGGCCCAGTGTTGGCGAGGGAAGGTGTGATCTCAAGATGGATACAACGAGGGGAACTGTGGAACTGGTTAAATGACTGGGTTGGAAGAGGGCTGGGGGAAGGGGGAAGAGAGGGGATTGTGAGTAAAAGTTACTTTTAGTTTTTAGTTTGGAGATACAGCGCGGAAACAGGCCCTTCGGCCCACCGAGTCCGCACCGACCAGTGATCCCCGCACATGAATACAATCCTACACACACCAGGGACAATTTACACTTATACCAAGCCAATTAACCTACAAACCTGTGAGTCTTTGGAATTCGGGAGGAAACCGAAGATCTCGGAGAAAACCCACGCGGGTTACGGGGAGAACGTGCAAACTCCGTACAGACAGCAGTCAGGATCGAACCCGAGTCTCTGACGCTGTCAGGCAGTAGCTCTACCGTTGCGCCACCGATGTTTCATGTTTTGCTCATAGTTGGAACATATTGACTCTTTCGACTGAACAATTTTGGACGATATAATCCAAGGGTCATGGCTCACTGGAACAAAGTTAATGTTTAACGTGCCCCCCCCCTCCTCCTTCCCTGACACAGGGCAGAGTCTAAACTTTCTTAGTGCTCCTAACATATTCTGCAGATGTAGTTACAGTGAATACAATGGCTTCCATAATCTCCCTCTCTCTCCCTCTCTCTGTCTCACACACCCACAAAACAATGCATTGCCTTTAATAGGATACAAAGTTCTGCAGTAACTCACCTATCACCCGCTGAGTTACTCCAGGACTTTGTGTTTTTTTAAAATAGATGGTGCGGCACGGTTAAGGGGCGGCACGGCGGCGCAGCATTAGAATTGCTGCCTCACAACACCAGGGACCCGGGTTCGATCCTGACTAGGGGCGCTGTCTGTGCGGAGTTTGTACGTTCTCCCCGTGACCGCATGGGTTTTCCCCGGGTGCTCCGGTTTCCTCCCACACTCGAAAGAAGCACAGGTTATGTGAGCTAATTTGGCTTGGGTAAAAATGTGGCCCCAGTGTGTAGGATAGTGCTGGAGTACGGGGTGACCGTTGGTCGGCGCGGGACTCGGTGGGCCGAAGGGCCTGTTTCCGCGCTGTATCTCTGAACTAAACTAAACTGATTCTGGACTTTGGAAGAGGAAGGACGAGGATCCACTAAAGCTGTCTCCATCTACGGGACGGTGGTGGAGAGAGTCGAAGGCTTTAAATTACTGGGCGTGCACATGCCTGAACAAACTGCACTGGACCCAGCACACTTCAGGGCCTGTCCCACTTTGCGGTTTTCTCGGCGACTGCGAACGTCGGTGACCGACGCCCTAAAACCGTCAAGTTGCACGACACTCCGTGTCACCCGCCTTCACAACACAAGGTTACACCGAAGTATAATAATCACACTGGAAATGAACTTATCTACAATAAATCTACAATAACTTTTTAATGGATAAGTTGGCGCTTTATATACCAGCGTCACAGGCTGTCACCCACAGGACAGCATACGTTTATAACAAGAGGAATCGAATATAGGAGCAAAGAGGCCCTTCTGCAGTTGTACAGAGCCCTAGTGAGATCACACCTGGAGTATTGTGTGCAGTGAGATCACACACACACATATACATATATATATACATACACACACGCACATATATATATATACATACATACACATACACACACATATATATACATACACACACGCACATATATATATATACAAACACACACACACACACACACATATATATACAAACACACACACACACATATATATACATACACACACGCATATATATATATACAAACACACACACACACACATATATATACATACACACACACACACACACATATATATACATACACACACGCATATATATATATATATATACATACAAACACACGCACACATACATATACATAAACACACACACACACACATATATATATATACATACACACACGCACATATATATATACATACAAACACACACACACACATATATACATACACACACACACACGCACATATATATATACATACACACACATATATAGTGCAATAACAACAATAATAGTCCATGTAGTTCAGAGCTTATTGGAGGATGTAGTGTTTAATAGCCTGATGGCTGTATTGGTACTTGCTGAACATGTACCCGGGTTGAGGATCACTACCCTCGAAAGTAAACACGTGTAGGATTTGATAGGTGTGAACTGGCAGTATAATTTGCCCCCTTTCTAACAGGAGTCACACAGGTAACGGATGGATAATGTGAAAGACCAGAGGCAACAGCCAGCCTTACCATGGTGTCCAGGTCTTCTCCCTTCACACACAGGTTAGCATCAATCACGTTGAGTCCAACCAGCAGTCCAACGATCACCATTCCCTCCTCTTCCATCATCACCGCGTGGTCTTCATAGAACTCGCTGCAAGCAAAACAGCAAAGCACATAAAAAATAGGTGCAGGAGTAGGCCGTTGGGCCCTTCAAGCCAGCACCGCATTTCAATATGATCATGGCTAATCATCCAGAATCAGAGCCCTGTTCCTGCTTTGTCCCCGTATCCCTTGATTCTGTTAGCCCTAAGAGCTAAATCTAACTCTCTCTTGAATACATCCAGTGAATTGGCCTCCACTGCCTTCTGTGGCAGAGAATTCCACAGAATCACAACTCTCTGGGTGAAAAAGTTTTTCCTCATCTCAGTCCTAAATGGCCGACCCCTTATTCTTAAACTGTGACCCCTGGTTCTGGACTCCCCCAACATCGGGAACATTTTTCCTGCATTATATGTTTCTATAAAATCCCTTCTCATCCTTCAAAATTCCAGTGATTCCACACAGCTTTTGAAATGAGTAGTGTGGCACGGTGGTGCAGCGGTGTAGTTACAGTGCCAGAGACCCGGGTTCCATCCAGACTACGGGTGCTGTCTGTACGGACTTTGTACCTTCTCCCCGTGACCTGCGTGGGTTTTCTGCGGGTGTCCCGGTTTCTTCCCACACTCCAAAGGCGTACTGGTTTGTAGGTTAATAGGCTTCGGTAAAATTATAAATTGTCACTAGGGTGTGTGTGGGATGGCACTAGTGTGCGGGCATCGCTGGTTGGCGCGCACTCGGTGGGCCGAAGGGCCTGTTTCCGCTCCATAAATCTGAACTAAACTGAACGTAGAACAGTACAGTGTCGGAAAGAACTGCAGATGCTGGTTTAAACGGAAGATTGACACAAAATGCTGGAGTAACTCAGCGGGACAGGCAGCATCACTGGAGAGAAGGAATGGGTGACGATTCGGGTGGAGACCCTTCTTCAGAACAGTGCAGCATAGGAATGGGTCCTTCAGCTCATGATGTCCGCGCCGAATATGAAGGCAAGTTGGAGAAGCAAAGAACTGCAGATGTGTGGAGTAACTCAGTGGGTCATGGATAAAGTGACGTTTCTAGTCGGGACCCTTCTTCAGACACAAATGTTCTGGAGTAACTCAGCAGGTCAGGCAGCGTCTCTGCGTAACATGGGTAGGTGATGTTTCATGTTGAGACCCTTCTTCAGACTGATTGTAAGATGGGGGGGGGGGGGGGGGGGGGGGGAGTTGGCAGAGAGGCAGGACATAACCTGGCAGTTCTCCCTCCCATTCCCACACTGACGTTTGTGTCCAAGGCCTCCTCCACTGTCAGAGTGAGGCCGAAATGCAAATTGGAGGAACAGCATCTCATATTTCGCTTGGGCAGCTTGGATATTGATTTCTCTAACTTCAAGTAACCTCCCTCTCCATCCCTCAAGCTTCCTCCCCACAGCCATCAGGCTATTGAACTCAACTCAAACAAAACTCTGAATATTAATAGCCCATTATCTGTTTATTTGCACTTTATGTGTTTTATTTATTCATGTGTGTATATATTTATACAACGGTATATGGACACACTGATCTGTTCTGTATTCATGCCTTCTATATTCTGTTGTGCTGAAGCAAAGCAAGAATTTCCTTGACCTGTCTGGGACACATGACAATAAACTCTCTTGAATCTTGAAGTTCATGTTCCACCCAAGTCACACCAGCCTTTCGTTCTCACCTAGCAATCAGCTAACAATGGCCTGTTTCCTTTGTTATTGTTACTTTTTTGAATATCTTTCATCCACTTGTTCTATATCTGTCCACTTCACCGTCCATGTCTCTTGTTTCCCTTTCCGGTGACTTTCAGTCCGAAGAAGGGTGTCGACCCCAAACGTCGCCCATTCCTTCTCTCCAGAGATGCTGCCTGACCCGCTGAGTCACTCCAGCTTTTTGTGTCTTTCATCGGTTTAAGCCAGCACCTGCAGTTCCTTCCCACACACCTGGCAGGTAATAGGTTGATACAGATGAGGAGGGTGGGAGGTTGATAGGATGTTGGCTTTTCTATCTTTTGGATAGTTAAATAGATATGTGGGGAATGGAGGGAGATGGATGATGTACAAGCCCAGAGCCGGTAAACGCTCCTCGTTCGTTAACCCAATCATTGCTGGGATCATTGCATCAGACTCTCACAGATCAATATAGAAACATAGAAAATAGGTGTGGGAGGAGGCCTTTCGGCCCTTCGAGTCAGCACCACCGTTCATTGTGATCATGGCTGATCGTCCCCTATCAATAACCCGTGCCTGCCTTCTCCCCGTATCCCTTGACTCCACTAGCCCCTAGAGCTCTATCTAACTCTCTCTTAAATCCATCCAGTGATTTGGCCTCCACCGCCCTCTGTGGCTGGGAATTCCACAAATTCACAACTCTCTGGGCGAAAACGTTTTTTTCTCACCTCAGTCTTAAATGGCCTCCCCTTTATTCTAAGACTGTGGCCCCTGGTTCTGGGACTGGCCCAACATTGGGAACATTTCTCCTGCATCTAGCTTGTCCAGTCCTTTTGTATCTCCTAACCCTCCCACTCTTCATCACACGGGGTAACGGTCGAGAAACACAAGACCCACCTGAAGAGGTCTTTCCTGAAGACAATGATGCGTAGGTAATCCGCCAGTTTCTTCTGCATCATGGCAAGCCTTAACCAGGCCCGAGCTCGGCCCAGCGGGGTTCTGCAAAGGAATGGCAGCCACAACTGTCAAGCTTACAGAGACTAATAATGCAGCTTATAATGATGCCATGAGAATATTGCTTTAGAGACCTCGATGGTGTCGTGCAAGTGAAATGTTTGTGGCTGCAGGAGTCAACACTTTACAGACTGTCTTAAGAAATCTTATGTATTAGCCGGATTACTGAGTCTGAAAATGAAATCATTTTGGCCTTATCAAACAGGTTTAGCACTACACACTACCAATCCCAGCTGTGGAGACATTGGTATAGTTGTAGGACATTGATTTTTTAAATTCTTGATCTTAAACCATGTATTGTGCTTTTGAATGTAAATTATTGCCTCAGAGGGCGGTGGAGGCAGGTTCTCTGGATGCTTTCAAGAGAGCTAGATAGGGCTCTTAAAAATAGCGGAGTCAGGGGATATGGGGAGAAGGCAGGAAGGTGGTACTGATTGTGGATGATCAGCCATGATCACATTGAATGATCGAAACGCTGAATGGCCTACTCCTGCACCTGTTGTCTATTGTGCTTCTGTATGCAATTTATTCTATGTAATGTCTTGCCTTTTATCTGGATCTTGTGTCTGTAATAAAAGGTAAGTCAGTAATTAAGCAATTACTAGGCCTCAATTGTAAGGTAGCGGTAGAGTAGCTGCCTTACAGCGCCAGAGACCCGGGTTCGATCCCGACCTCGTGTGCTGTCTGTACAGGAGTTTGTACGTTCTCCCTGTGCCATGCGTGGCTTTTCTCCGGGTGCTCCGGTTTCTTCCCACTTTCCAAAGGCGTGCAGGGTTGCCCGTTAATTGGCTTCTGTAAATTGTCCCTAGTGTTTGGGCTAGAGTGCGGGGCGATCGCTGGTCGGCGGGGATTCGGTGGGCCGAAGGACCTGTTTCCACGCTGTATCTCTAAACTAAACTAAACTAAACTACCACACCTTTCTCTAACTACATAAAAGAATTGTTCGTCATTAGCCACTTCCCACTGAGATTAGAATCTCTGCCCTTGATCGATGCTGACCCTCGGGGCTGCACCAGCTGGTAGATGACGATATAACCATATAACAATTACAGCACGGAAACAGGCCATCTCGACCCTTCTAGTCCGTGCCGAACACGTATTCTCCCCTAGTCCCATATACCTGCGCTCAGACCATAACCCTCCATTCCTTTCCCGTCCATATAACTATCCAATTTATTTTTAAATGATAAAAACGAACCTGCCTCCACCACCTTCACTGGAAGCTCATTCCACACAGCCACCACTCTCTGAGTAAAGAAGTTCCCCCTCATGTTACCCCTAAACTTCTGACCCTTAATTCTCAAGTCATGTCCCCTTGTTTGAATCTTCCCTACTCTCAGTGGGAAAAGCTTATCCACGTCAACTCTGTCTATCCCTCTCATCATTTTAAAGACCTCTATCAAGTCCCCCCTTAACCTTCTGCGCTCCAAAGAATAAAGCCCTAACTTGTTCAACCTTGCTCTGTAACTTAGTTGCTGAAACCCAGGCAACATTCTAGTAAATCTCCTCTGTACTCTCTCTAAGATCTGCTGCCTCACAGCGCCAAAGACCTGACTCCGCATCTTTTACAACATCTCCCCTGTAACATGGTGCCCAGAACTGAACACAATACCCTAAATGCGGCCTCACCAACTGGGGCGTCACGGTGGCGCAGCGGTAGAGCTACCGGTTTATCAGCGCCAGAGACCCGGGTTCGAACCTGCCCACGGGTGCTTCCATTTGTGCGGAATTTGCACGTTCTCCCCGTGACCGCGTAGGTTTTCTCAGAGATCTTCATTGCCCTCCCACACTCCAAAGACGTACAGGTTTGTGGGTTAATTGGCTTGGTATAAGTGTACAATTGTCCCTAGTGTGTGTAGGATAGTGTTAAGGGCCTGTCCCACTTTCACGACCTAATTCACGACCCTTGACTCGTACTCGCAGCATGGTCGTCACAAGGTCGTAGGTAGGTCGTGATGCTAGTCGTAGGTACTCGTGGCATCAAGTAGGTCGGGGCGTTTTTTCAACATGATGAAAAATGTCCACGAGTAAAAAAGGTCATGAATTAGGTCGTGAAAGTGGGACAGGCCCTTTAGTGTGCGGCAGTCGCTGGTCGATGTGGATTCAGTGGGCCAGAGGGCCTGTTTCCGCGCTGTATCTCTAAACTAAACTAACGTCTTACAGTATGTATGGCTGCAACATGGCCTCCCAACTTCTATACTCAACCAAACTATTTGGCGGAAAAATAAAATCAGACCAATTCTCCTTTAATATTTGAGCATTTCTACGACCTCCATATGCGAGACAAAATTCCTTACTTTAACCCGGGCAGGTCACGCACACTTGTTACAATCTCCGCAACTTCGGGGCAGAGTTTCTCCACGAGTTCCAGGGGGCCCCATAGTGACTTGTTCTGTCCGAGGAAAGACTTCTTCACTGCAACACAAGATGGGGGGGGGGGGAAGAAAGGCCACGTTATAGGAAGTCTTGTATACCAGCTGCTATAAGGTTATATAATGCGCATAAATAACTCCACTTTTTTTTCATTCATTGTATTTTAACTTGTATTTTAACTTGTTAAGTATGGAAGCTATTTGAGGAAATGTGTGGTGGTATGTCTGTCTTGAAGCTGTCGTGGCACTGTAATTTCCTGTAAAGGATTATTAAAGGTATAAAAATCAATCAATCAATAAACAGCATCAACATCCGAAATGTGCTCATTGAGGCTCTGGGGGTTCGGGGATGAGAGGTTATAAGAGAGAGCACCAGCACATGGAAGCAATTATCTAAGAAACCCCATCAACGCCTCTACTTTAAGAGTCATCGAGCGATAGAGTGAGGAAACAAGCCATTCGGCCCAACTTGCCCACACCGGCCAACATGCCCCAGCGACACTAGTCCCGCATGCCCGCGTTTGGCGATTCATGGTGATTTGATACATTCTTGATGTATACAAGAGAGAGTTAGATGTAGCTCTTGGGGCTAACGGAATCAAGGGATATGGAGAGAATGGAGGAACGGGGTACTGATTTTGGATGATCAGCCAATGGCGGTGCTGCCTTGAAGGGCCGCATGGCCTACTCCCGCACCTGTTTTCTACACTTCTACAGTCCATATCCCTCCAAACCTGTACCTGTCTAACTGTCCACTTCCTCAGAAGATTGCGGAGATTAGTTTAGTTTAGAGAGACAGCGCGGAAACAGGCCCTTCGGCCCATCGAGTCCGTGCCGACCAGCGATCCCCGCACATTATTCTACACACACCGGCGACAATTTACAATTTTACCCAAACCAATTAACCTCCAAACCTGTACATCCTTGGAGTGTGGGAGGTAACCGGAGTTCCTGGGGAAAATCCACGGGGAGAACGTACAAAGTCAGTACAGACAAGCGCCTGTAGTCAGGATCGAACCCGAGTCTCTGGCGCTGCAAGGCAGCAACTCTACCGCTGTGCCACCGTGCCACCCAGACTCTGCTGAACGTCTACTGGGATACAGTGGAGCATGTTGACTGGTTGCATCACGGCCTAGTTCAGCAACTTGACCACCCAGGAGAGAAGACGACTGCAAGGAGATGTCAACACTGCCCAGTCCATCACGGGTACTAACCTCCCCACTAGCAACGGGTTCTACAGGAGTCATCAGAGCATGATCGGAGACCCACACCACCCTGGCCACACACTCACTTCACTCCTGCCATCAGGATGTAGGTACAGGAGCCTGAAAACTGTAACGTTCAGGTTCAGGAACAGCTTCTTCCCTACAGCCAGCAGGCTATTAAACACTACAACCTCCAAATAAGCTCTGAACTGAGACTTGGGAGTATTGGTTTTGTCTTTTTGCACTATTATTGTTTGTTTGTTTATGTGTATGTATGTGTCTCTCTCTCTCTCTCTCTCTCTCGCGCTCTCTCTCTCTCTCTCTCTCTCTCTCTCTCTCTCTCTCTATCTCTGCCTCTCTCTCTCTCGATCTCGCGTCTCTCTCTCTCTCGCTCTCATCGCGCGCTCTCTCTCTCTCTCTCTCTCTCTCTCTCTCTCTCTCTCTCTCTCTCTCTCTCTCTCTCTCTCTATATATATATATATATATAAATACACACACACACACACATATATATATACACACAAACACACACACACATATATATTTATACTAGACTAAGTGGGACCCGTTGGGTCCCAGCATCACACGGGAGGCTGGTCACCAACGCAATATTCCACCTCTCCACCAATTCCAGTGGGGGGGGCTGTCTGTTGCGCTAGTATGGGTGTTGCGGGCCGAAGGTACTGGTTTCCAGAGGGCTAGTATAGACATTGTGGGCCGTATGGATGCTTGGGCAGGCATCCAACTGTTGCAACAATTTTAAAAACCAAGCCAAGGCAAACAATTGGGCTGCAGCCACCCGACAACCAAAATTCATTTTGTGAACACAAACTTGTTAAAAAAGGCTGCAGCCACTTTACAGCCGCATCGAGGGGACTCACCGTGGAGTGGACGTGCGTTCAGTGTTATTCGCAGCTCAGAGAGCCGTGACCCTCTCGCTTCCTGGGTCTGGTAGAGACTGAGTGAGGCACGCCACTTCCTGGTTCTATGGTCCCTCCACCTGCCACCAGCGGGGGCAGCAGAGAGAATGGGGAATTTTGTAAAAACATTAATATCTCTCTAATTTTTCATCGAGGAAAAAATCCTCCGCACTCATACGGCGGAGCGGGGTTCTGAGCGAGGTGGCCAAAAATGACGGCCGTAAGTGGCGGCGTTCTCTCGGAAATAGCAGCACAGTCAGCCAAAAGCGGTCAAGATCAGAGATTTAGTAATATTGATGATATCTATATTACTAAATCTCTGTTCTTGACCGCTTTTGGCCTTCTGTGCAGCGATTTCTGAGAGAACGCCGCCACCTACGGCCGTCATTTTTGGCTACCTCGCTCAGAGCCCCCCTCCGCCGCATGTGTGCCGAGGATTTTTCCCGTCGATGAAAATTGACAGTGATGTTAATGTTTTCACAAAATTCCCCATTCTCTCTGCTGCCCCTGCTGGAGGGAGGGGGAGGGACTATAAAACCAGGAAGTGGTGTGCCTCAATCAGTCTCTGCAAGTGGTGTGCCTCAATCAGAGCTCTAAATAACACTGAACAAATGTCTCCACAGCTGTGAGTACCCATATTTGTTGAAAAATGAAATATGGTTTAGTTTGAGAAGAAAGCACTGCTGAAATGGTTGTTTGGGTTGAATAAAGAACCCTCTCTCTCTCTCCCCTCCTCTCTCTCCCCACCTCCTCTCTATCCTAGCCCTCTCTCTTTCTCTCTCTCTCTCCCCCTCTCGCCCTTTCTACTCTCTCTCTCCCCTCCTCTCTCCGCCACCCCCCCCATCACAACCCCTATCCCCCCCTCCTCTCTACCCCCCCTCCTCCTCTACCCTAACACCCCCGCCTCTCAGCCACCCCTCCTCCCTCCTCTCCTCACACCTCTCCCCCTCACCCCCCTCATCAGCAACCCCGCGCTCTCTTCTCTCCCCCTCCCTCACCCTCTCCTCTCGCTCCTCCCCCTCCTCCCTCACCTTTCCCCCTCACCCACCCTCCCTCTTCTCCTCCTCTCCACCCCTCATCCCTCTTGCCCTCTCTCTCTCTGTCTCTGCCCCATCTCTCTCTGCCCTCACTCTCTAACCCCGCCCCCCCCCCCCCCTCCCTCTCTAGATGTGACTGCAAGTTGGGGGCTACGCGTCAGTAGATAGGGTGGTTATGGGGTAAAAGAAGCAAATTAATAATATTAATATAATATCAAGGGGGGTAATTAGCATGAGTGCGGGGGGGGGGGGATAGTTAGGGTGTGTGACGCTGCATGCCCCCCCCCCCCCCCCCACAACCGCACGTTGGGGGAACAGACCCAACGGGTCTGCACTTGGTCCAGTAGATATATAGATATATACACATACACACACACACACACACATAACAAATGACAATATATAAATATATATATACTGAATCTATAGATAAATTGAAGTTCTTCCGTATATTATATTCATATATTATATGTCTACATATCCTGTTGTGCTGCTGCAAGTAAAATGTCATTGTTCTGTTCAGGACAAAGGACAATAATACACTCGTGAACAGAATTAGGCTGTGGTGATTCTTCCGTGGACAAATAATTTCCATGTAGACCAAGTCCAACTTCAATGGCTACACAATACCCAGCGGTAGAGTTGCTGCCTCACAGCGCCAGAGACCCGGGTTCGATCCTGACGACGGGTGCTGTCTGTACGGAGTTTGCACGTTCTCCCCGTGACCGCATGGGTTTTCTCCGAGATCTTCAGTTTCCTCCCACGCTCCAAAGACATACAGGTTTGTAGGTTAACTGGCTTTGGCAAAAGTAGTAAATGGTCCCAAGTGTGTGTAGGGCAGTGCTCGTGTACGGACAGGGTGATCGCTGCCCGGCAGGGACTAGGTGGGCCGAAGGGCCTGCTTCCTCGCTGTATCTCTGAAGAAGAAGGAAAGTTGGACTGATTTTTCTTTCTGCCAAATAGTTTAATTGGGTATAGAAGTTGGGAGGTCACGTTGCAGTTATATACTGTAAGACGTTGGTTTGGTTTAGTGCAGTTTAGTTTTACTCAGGCCCACTGAGTTTGCACTGACCAGCGATCCCCGCACTTTATTAACACTATCCAACACACACTAGGGACAATTTACACTTATACCAAGCCAATTAACCTACAAACCTGTACGTCTTTGGAGTGCGGGAGGAAACCGAAGATCTCAGAGCAAACCTATGCAGGTCATGGGGACAACATACAAACTCCGTACAGACAAGCACCCGTGGTCGGGATCGAACTCTACGCGCCGCCCTCGTGCGCTACCTTTCAGCCCGTGCTTGAGACAATGCTCCATCACGATGAAGAACTGCTGCAGCGGCGCGTAATCCGAGTCCAGTGTCCGTCCGAAGCTCAGGGCCGACTCAATCAGTCCTTTCACACTCAGGTTCGCCATCTTCAGCAGGTTTGCTCGTTCAATGGCCATCGGATCCCTCGGTGCTGAGCAAAAAAAAAAAAAACAGGCAATAATTAGACGCCAGAGAATCCCTTCAGTCTCAACACCAACCAATTCCCCGCTCCCAATCGCACGCACGTGCCCTATACCTCCTGACGTTCCACTCCTTCTTCCCTCTGCCCTCTCATCCTAGATCCACCGAGTTCACAGCTCCCTCGCCATTCCCAAAGACCCATCTCCTCAATCTGTTGTCTTCAACTGCCCACACATCCTCCCCCCTCTCCCCGTCCACTATCCTCCCTCCCCCCCCTCCCCTCTCCTTTCCTTCCCCCATCCCTTCCCACCCATCCCTGTCCTTTCTACCTGCTCCCTTCCCACCTCCAACTCCTTCCTTCCCTTCCCTTCTCCCCATCCCTTGTCCTCTCCTCATCCCCCCTTCTCCCCACCTCCTCTTCTCCCTTCCCTACCTCCTCCCCTCTCACCCTCTCCTCCTATCCACCTGTCCCCCCATCCTCTGCTTCCCTCTGAAGGTAAGCATGCAGCTACAGTAGGCAGTGATAGAAAGCTAATGCCATGTTGGGCTTCATAACAAGAGGAGTTAAGTATAGGAGCAAAGAGGTCCTTCTGCAGTTGTACAGGGCCCTGGTGAGACCACACCTGGAGTATTGTGTGCAGTTCTGGTCCCCAAATTTGAGGAAGGACATCCTTGCTATTGAGGGAGTGCAGCCTAGGTCCACGAGGTTAATTCCAGGGATGGCAGGATTGAAAGAATGGAGCGGCTGTGCTTGTAAACACTCGAATTTAGAAAGATGAGAGGGGATCTTATTGAAACATAGAAGATTATTAAGGGATTGCACATGCCAGAGGCAGGAAACATGTTCCCGATGTTGGGGGAGTCCAGAACCAGGAGCCACAGGTTACAAATAAAGGGTATGCCATTTAGAATGGAGAAGAGAAAAAACATTTTCACCCAGAGAGTTGTGAATCTGTGGAATTCTTTGCCTCAGAAGGCAGTGGAGGCCAATTCTCTGGATGCTTTCAAGAGAGAGTTAGATAGAGCTCTTAAAGAGAGCGGAGTCAAGGGATATGGGGAGAAGGCAGGAATGGGGTATCGATTGTGGATGATCAGCCATGATCACAGTGAATGGCGGTGCTGTCTTGAAGGGCCAAATGGCCTACTCCTGCACCTATTCTGTCTGTGGAATGGGGTACCGATTGTGGATGATCCTGCACCTACTCCTGCACCTATTGTCTATTGTCTCCCCACCCCCTCTACCTCCCTCCCCTCACCTCATCCCATCCCATCCCCTCATGCTCATACATCCTCTCCTTCCATCCCCACTCCCCCCTTCCTCAACCTTCCATCCCCCCTCACTTTGAAGAAAGATTTGATAACTGGGATTGTATTCTCTGCAGCAACGGTGGTGAAGAAAAGACTTCGTTGAGGTGAATAATATTATGAGAATAGGACCTGTTTCTCTTAACAAAGAGTGTAAGAAGGAACTGCAGATGCTGGTTTAAACTGAAGATAGACACTAAACGCTGGAATAACTCAGCAGGACAGGCAGCATCTCTGGAGAGAAAGAATAGGTGATGTTTCGGATCAAAGACCTTCAGACTGAAGAGGTTGAAAACCAGCCATAAACCACAATGACTGGAGATGTGTGTTATCCAACTAAGGGCAGAAATCAGAATCATGTGTTCATCTTTATTGACGTGACACCATAATAAATATATTACAGAAAAAAGAATTAATGGGGTGGCATGGTGGCGCAGCGGTAGAGTTGCTGCCTTGCAGCACCACAGACCCAGATTTGATCCTGACTACGGGTGCTGTCTGTACAGTATTTGTACATTCTCCTTATGACCACATGGTTTACTCCGGATATTCCAGTTTCTCCCACATCCGAAAGAAGTGCAGGTTTGTAGGTTAATTGGCTTCTGTAAATTGTCCCTGGCATGTAGAATAGAACTGGTGTATGGTAGATTGCTAGTCGGTGTAGACTTGGGCCGAAGGGCCATTTTCCATATATATGTTTTACATATATATCTTAATTTCATTGAACCATATACGGTTGAATATGTGGCATTATTTTTGTCTTGTTTCTATAGTCAAAGGGTAAGGTTGATTGATTTCTTTGTGCAGAACGGTGATGGAAGTCTGACTCCTCCTGCCTTGTTTCTATGTTTTTGTTTCTCTATATATGCATAACAGCATGGATTATAATCTGATTTCCATACTTGAATATACTAGTCATTCATGTGCTGCACTTGTGGATCAGAGCCTGGCTCTACTGTGGAATATAATTAGGAATGGAATTTAGCCGAACCTTATTCATACCTAATCCAATTTGAAGCATAAATGTTGCATTCAAGTGTTAATTAAAAGATTCGCCACAGTATGCACCAGATTGCACAATTTCAAGCTGAAAAATGCAAAAGCTCCCCACCCACCCCCCCTCCAACACCGTCGCCCCCCCCCCCTCCCCTCGGTCGCTAGGCTACCTCGTAATTTCTCACCCTCAACTCTCACCCAATGTTGCCAGCCATGCCTCTATCCCCCCCACTCCAATCCCTCACCTCTCTCCCCTCCGCACCCCATCCCTTTTCCTCATCCACCCCTCCCTTCCCTCTCCACCTGCTTCTCCCTCCATCCCCACCCAGTTCCCCCCCTCCATCCGCATCCCTTCTCCCTATCTCAACCTATCCCCCTCCCATCACCAACCACTTCTCCCCACCCCACCCCTCTCCTCCCCTTCTCCTGCTCCTGCATTCTCTCCCTCCACCCCCACCCAGCCCCATCCCTCACTTCCTCCCTCCCTCTCTTATCTCCCTCCATCCTCTCTTTTCCTCCCTCCCTCTCTCCATCCATCCCTCCCTCCTTATCCCCTCCCACCTCCTCCATTCCCTCTCTCCATCCATCCCTCCCTCCCTCACTTCATCTCCCTCTCCCTCCCTCCATCCCCACCCAGCCCCCTCTCTCCCTCCCTCTATCCCTCCACCCCCACCCAGTCCCCTCCCTCACTCCCTCTCTCCATCCTCTCCTTTTCTCCCTCCCTTCATCTCCCTCCACCCCCACCCAGCCCCTCCCTCCCTCACTCCCTTCCTCTCCCGCCATCTCCATCCTCCCTCTCTCCATCCATCCCTCCCTCATTATCCCCTCCCACCTCCTCCATTCCCTCCCTCCATCCACCCCTCCCTCACTTCCTCCCCTCATCTCCCTCCATCATCTCCCTCTATCCCTCCCTCTCTCCATCCATCCCTCCTCCCTCCTCCCTCCTCCCTCCCCCCACCTCCTCCATTCCCTCCCCACCTGCTCCCTTCCCTCTCCATCCCCTCCCTCCACCTCCCATCCTCCATCCCTCACTCACCTCCCCGGCCGCTCCCCCCAGTGTCGACTCGGCGCTGCCGCTGCGTTGCCGCCGGTGTGTAGGGTCGGGCCCCGGCCCCGGCCCCCCGCCCCCCGGCCTCCTCCTCCTCCTCCTCCTCCTCCCTCCTCCCGGCCGCCGGGCCCCGCTCCTCCCGCAGCCGCAACACCCCGAAACATCGCTCCGGGTCCCGGGAGTCGCTGTCCGCCAGCCCGAGGCCCGGCCCTGTCGCCGCTGCCGCCGCCGCCGCCGCCATCCTGCCCGGCTCCCGCTCCATGAACCGCCTCGACCCCGTCCCCGTCCCCGTCCCCGTCCCCGCTGGTGGGTGGGTCCGCCCCGCCTCAGGACCGCTCCCTCCTCCCCTCTCCCTCTCCTCCCCCCTCCTCCTCTCTCCTCCTTCCTCCCCTCCTCACCCCTCTCCCCTCCCCTCTCCTCCCCCTCCTCCTCTCTCCTCCTTCCTCCTCTCCCCCTCTCTCCTCTCCTCCTTCCTCTCCTCCACTATCCTTCCTCTCCCCTCTCCTCTTCCCTCCTCTCTCCTCTCCTCCTCTCTCCTCCCCACACCCTCCTCTCCACTCTCCTTCCACTCCTCTCCCCTCTCCTCCTCCATCCCCTCCCCTACTCCCTCTTCTCCTCCATCCCCTCCCCTACTCCCTCTTCTCATCCTCCCCACTCCCCCCTTTCCCCTCTCATCTCTCCTCTCCTCCCCTCTCTCCAATTCTCTCCTTCCTCTTCTCTTCTCCCCTCTCCTTTCCTCCCCTCCCCTCTCCACCCCTCCCCAGGCAGCAGTATCCCCACTCCTCTCCTGAAGCAAATGGTAGCACTGGGACTCATCCTCCCCTCTCCTCTCTACCACCCTCCTCTCTACCTCCCCTCTTTCATTCCCTCTCGTTTCCTTTCCTCTTTCTTCCCATTTCTTAAAAATAGCGGAATCAGGGGATATGGGGAGAAGGCAGGAACGGGGTACTGATTGTGGATGATCAGCCATGATCACATTGAATGGCAGTGCTGGCTCGAAGGGCCGAATGGCCTACTCCTGCACCTATTGTCTATTTCCTATCCTTTTTGCACTCCTTTCCTCCCCTCTTCTCCCCTCCTTACCTCCTCTCTTCTCCACTATCCTTTCCTTCCATTTCTTCACTCCTCCCCCTCCTCCTTTCCCCTTCTCCTCCTCTTCGCTTCTCCTCTCTCCCCTTCTCTTCCTTCTCCCCATCCTTCCCCTTTCCTTCCCTTTCTTCTCTCCTCTCTGCTCCCCTTCCCTTCTCACTTATTTTCTCCCCTCTTTCCATTCCTCACCTCCCTTCTCATCTCTCCCCACTCTATTTCTCCTCTCCCATTTCCCCCTCTCCTCATCCCTTTCCTTCCCCCCTCCCAAAAATAAATCTTATACCGAATAAAACACACATATAATGCAAGAGAACAGTGCAAAAGTCCTAATGCATTCTTACTGTGTGTGCCTGTGCGTTCAATATTATCAGCTGCACAGTAAAACCGTAACTTCCTGCTTCTTCCCTACAGCCATTCAATATTGTCATCACAGTACAGCCAGTGTTAGTGTTAACAACTACATTTTTTGAGTCGCTGCCTCAAATGCATATCTCTGAGGATCTGTCTCTGTCCTGGACCTAACATATTGATGCAATCATAAAGGATCAAAGATGAAGGTCAGGGGGAACCAGTGCAAGAAGACAGAGGGCAATAAAAGATAGACGGAAGCAAAAGGTAGAAGGGAGATAAGAAAAACCAACCTGAAAGCTTTGTGCCTCAATGCGAGGAGCATTCGAAATAAGGTGGATGAATTGAATGTGCAGTTAGCATTTAAGGAATATGACATAATTGGAATTCTGGAGACATGGCACCAGGGTGACCAAGGCTGGGAGCTAAACATGCAGGGGTATTCGATATTCAGGAAGGATAGGCAGAAAGGAAGAGGAGGTGAGGTGGCATTGCTGGTTGAAGAGGAGATGAATGCAATAGCAAGGAGAGACATTAGCTTGGATGCTGTAGAACCGGCATGGGTAGAACAGTGAAATAGCCAAGGGCAAAAAACGCTTGTTGGAGTTGTATACAGACCACCAAACAGCAGGTTGGGGATAGCATCAAGCAGGAAATTAGGGATGCGTGTTTCAAAGGTACAGCGGTTATCATCGGTGACTTTAACCTACATATATGTTTAAGAAAGAATTGCAGATGCTGGAAAAATTGAAGGTAGACAAAAATGCTGGAGAAACTCAGCGGGCGAGGCAGCATCTATGGAACGAAGGAATAGGTGACGTTTCGGTTCGAGACCCTTCTTCAGACTGATGTGGGGGTGGGGGGGAGGGGGCGGGAAGAACAAAAGGAAGAGGTGGAGACAGTGGGCTGTGGGAGAGCTGGGAAGGAGGGAGAAAGCAAGGACTACCTGAAATTGGAGAAGTCAATGTTCATACCGCTGGGGTGTAAACTACCCAAGCAAAATATGAGGTGCTGCTCCTCCAATTTTCGGTGGGACTCACTCTGGTCATGGAGGAGGCCCAGGAAAGAAAGGTCGGATTTGGAATGGGAGGGGGAGTTGGAAGTGCTGAGCCACCGGGAGATCAGGTTGGCTAATGCGAACTGAGCGGAGGTGTTGGGCGAAGCGATCGCCAAGCCTACGCTTGGTCTCACCGATGTAGAGCAGCAGACACCTAGAGCAGCAGATGCAATAGATGAGGTTGGAGGAGGTGCAGGTGAACCTCTGCCTCACCTGGAAATACTGTTTGGGTCCTTGAATGGAGTCAAGGGGGGAGGTAAAGCGATAAGTGTAGCATTTCCTGCGGTTGCGAGGGAAAGTACCAGGGGAGGGGGTGGTTTGGGTGTGAAGGGACAAATTGACCAGGGAGTTACGGAAGGAGCGGTCTCTGTGGAAAGCCAAAAGGGGAAGAAATGGAAAGATGTGGCCAGTGGTGGGATCCCATTGGAGGTGGCGAAAATGTTGGAGGATTATTTGTTGTATGTGACGGCTGGTAGGGTGGAAGGTGAGGACAAGGGGGACTCTGTCCTTGTTACGAGTGGGGATTGAGAGCGGAGCTATGAGATATAGCGGAGACCCTAGTGAGAGCCTCATCTATAGTCAAAGAGGAGAACTCCCGTTCCCCAAAGAATGAGGACATCTCTGATGCCATGGTTTGGAACACTTCATCCTGGGTGCAGGTGCCTGGGGGCCTGTTTCCGCGCTGTGTGTCTAAAAGAAGGCTGTGGAGGCCAATTCACTGGATGTTTTCAAGAGATTTAGATTCAGGGTTAGATTTAGCACTTTGGGCTAACGGAATCGAGGGATATAGGGAGAAAGCAGGAACAGGGTACTGATTTTGGATGAACAGCCATGATCATATTGAATGGTGGTGCTGGCTCGAAGGGCCGAATGGCCGACTCCTGCACCCATTTTCTATGTTTCTAAGGTTCTTGATTAACACGGGTGTCAGGATTTATGGATTAATATGGGTGTCAGATAATTCTGCAGAATTAAGACATTCGGCCCATCAGGTCTACTCCACCACTCAATCATGGCTTCCAGAAGCTCTCTCACACACACACACACACACACACACACACACACACACACACACACACACACACACACACACACACACACACACAAAATAATGCATTGTCTTTAAGAGGATACAAAGTTTTGCTGTAACTCATCTATCACCCAGAGTTACTCCAGTACTTTGTGTCTTTTTTTAAATAGGTGGTGTGGCACGATGGTGCAGCGGTAGAGTTGCTGCCTTACAACACCAGGGACCCGGGTTCGATCCTGACTACGGGTGCAGTCTGTATGGAGTTTTTGTACGTTCTCCCCATGACCTGCGTGGGTTTTGTCCGAGATCTTCGTTTTCCTCCCACACTCCAAAGACGTACAGGTTTGTAGGTCAATTGGCTCCGCTCCTTCAAAGTCTGCAGTAAGATGCTGCAGATGTTCTAACAATTGGTGGTAGCCAGTGCCATCTTATTCGTTGCCGTGTGCTGGGGCAGCAGGGCAAAGGTTGTGGACGCCAATAAGATCAACAAACACATTAGGAAGGCTGGCTCCGTCCTCAGGGCAGAGTTGGATTCATGGGAGGTGGGTGGTCTTGGAGGGGAGGATGCTCCTCAAACTGTGGGTGGCGCCACCTGCAGGGGCTGCCTCGCCAACAGTCTGTCTGTCCTTTTAAAAAAATTTTTTAGAATGAGTTAAAAAGTAATGTTTTAGTGTTCCTTGGTTTGTTTTATGGGTGGGTGGTGGGTGTGGGGGTGGGGGAAACTTTTTCAATCTATTACCTCGACGGAGATGCGATTTTTTCCTGTATCGTATCTCCACCCGCACCGCGCCCTAACATCGTGGAGTTGGCGGCCTTCCCTGGAGACCGACCCGGTGCTCCAAGCCGCGGGAGTCTGCGGGACTTTAACATCGCGGAGCTCGCGATCCCTTAGCCGGGGATCGAAGCTCCAACCGCGGGGCCTGTGGACTTTGACATCGTGAAGCCCGCGGCTCTGGTAAGAAGAGGCCGACTCGGGAGCCCCCATGCCGCGGAGAGAGTTTCAACCACCCCGACACGGGAGTTTCGATTACCCCGACGGGGGCTTCGATCGTCGGCTGCGGGGGCTTTGATGGCCCTGATTGCGGATGGCTTGACTGTCCCGACCGCGGGAGAAGTTTGAAATTTATTGCCTTCCATCACTATGAGGAATGTGGAATCCACTGTGATGAATGTTTATGTTAACTTTTATGTAGCTGTGTGTCTTGTTGCTTTTCACTTAGTATGGCTGTATGGTAACTCAAATTTCACTGGACTTTAATTGGTACATGTGACAATAAACTGACCTTGAAGCAATACAGCTCACCCCTCCATGACACACTGGTCAACCTGAGGAGCACCTTCAGCAACAGACTGGTTCCACCAAGATGCAGCACAGTACGCCACAGGAGATCCTTCTTCCCTGTGGCTATCAAACTGTACAACTTGTGGGGTAGACTGAGGCTAACTCCCCTCCCCTCTCCAATCTTTGCACATCCCCCACGCCTTTCCACTCGTCACTTTCATTTCATGTTTCATATATTTTGTGCTTTATGACTGTTGGCTGATCAATTTGCCGCCTGGAATAAATAAAGTTCTATCGTATCGTATAGATGTAAAATAGAAATTGCCCCTAGTGTGTGTAGGGTAAATGTGCGGGGGGTCGCTGGTCGGTGCGGTCCAGGCGGGCCGATGGGCCTGTTTCAAACACTGTATCGCTAAACTAAACTAATTTGTGTTCTCCTTCTGAAACCTAGAAAATTTAATTGGAGCCAATCCAACCTTCAACTTCTGCATTTGACAAACACGCTTCCTATTTATCGTGAACCCAGGGAGCTCACACCAGCCGTGTATTTGGGGAAATTCAATTTAAAGGAAGTTGTAGTGTGTATAATGGTAACTGTAGCTTTAAGTACTGAGCACTAAAATGGTATAACCATATAAAACCATATAACAATTACAGCACGGAAACAGGCCATCTCGGCCCTACAAGTCCGTGCCGAACAATTATTTTCCCTTAGTCCCACCTGCCTGCACTCATACCATAACCCTCCATTCCCTTCTCATCCATATGCCTATCCAATTTATTTTTAAATGATACCAACGAACCTGCCTCCACCACTTCCACTGGAAGCTCATTCCACACCGCTACCACTATCTGAGTAAAGAAGTTCCCCCTCATGTTACCCCTAAACTTCTGTCCCTTAATTCTGAAGTCATGTCCTCTTGTTTGAATCTTCCCTATTCTCAAAGGGAAAAGCTTGTCCACATCAACTCTGTCTATCCCTCTCATCATTTTAAAGACCTCTATCAAGTCCCCCCTTAACCTTCTGCGCTCCAGAGAATAAAGACCTAACTTATTCAACCTTTCTCTGTAACGATGATTTGTGTCATGTGATATATTCTATATCTTATCGGTCTCGTGAACATGTGTGAGTGTGCTCAGTATACTTACGCAAGATAAAGACGACCCACGCTGGCAACAGCGTGTACTGAAAACCTGTGCTTGCTTCTGTCTATGTACATGCTGAATGAAGCCTTAATATCTTACATAAGTATAGCTGTCGTTCGAGATCTCCCAGTTTTATGTTTCCTGTGAGCAAAACATGTTATTGTTTAGTTTAATTTTAGTTTAGTCTACTTCTTGCGTATGGCGTGCACAGCCTAAAGTTGTAAGGCAACTTGTTCTGTTTGATCTTCTGTTTGTGCGCGCCAGGTTGATTGCATTCGTCGAAACAGGGTGAACCACGTGAAGGTTGCAATCTCCCACCCCTTTAGTTTAGTGATACAGCACGGAAACAGGCCCTACAGCCCACTGAGTCCGCGCCGACCAGCGATCCCTGCACATTAACACTATCCTACGCACACTGGGTAGAATTTTACATTTATACCAAGCAATTAACCTACAAACCTGCATGTCTTTGGAGTGCGGGGAGAAACTGAAGGGCTCGGAGAAAATCCATGCAGGCCACAGGGAGAACGTACAAACTCCGTACAGACAAGCTCCCGTAGTCAGGATTGAACCCGGGTCTCTGGCGCTGTAAGGCAGTCACTCTACCACTACGCCACCGTGCCACCCGTGATTTTGTAAAACCATGTATTTATTATTTTTTAACCTTCATTTGTACATATACATGGAATAATGAGCAAATTTGCAGACGACACAAAAGTGGGTGGTATTGTCGATGGTGAAGATGGTTGTCCAAAATTGCAGCAGGATCTTCCTAAGTTCATTAGTCCTAGGAGCAGAATTAGGCCATTCAGCCCATCAAGTCTACTCCGCCATTCAATCATGGCTGATCTATCCTTCCCTCTCAACCCCAGCCTCCTGCCTTCTCTCCGTAATCCCCGACACCCGTACGAATCAAGAAAATGTCAATCTCCGCTTTAAAAATACCCAATGGCAGCCTCCACCGCCGTCTGTGGCAATTAATTCCACGGATTCACCACCCTCTGGCTGAAGAAATTCCTCCTCATCTCCAGTGAGGAAATCTCAGTACGGGTAGATTTGCCATAACCCGTTTAGTTTTAGTTCAGCTTAGAGATACACTGATGGTCTTTGGAAGACATTAAGTGCTGGTCGGGCAGCAACTCTGGAGACATTTCAGGTCGGGACCTGGTCTTTTGTTTGGTTGTAAACCAGCATTTGCAGTTCCTTGTTTCTGCATTTCACTGCTCCTTGGTTTGTTTAGACATACAGCATGGGAAACAAACTTTCCACGTAGACCATCGATCACCTGTTCACACCAGTTCCATGTTATCTCATCCACACACACACACGAGCCAATTTACAGAGGTCAATTAACCTACAAACCCGCATGTCTTTCGGATGTGGAAACAAGACGGAACAAGAGGAAATCCACGCGGTCACAGGGATAATGTGCAAGCTCCATGCAGGCAGCACCCGAGGTCAGGATCGATGCCGGGCTCTCTGACGCTGTGAGTCAGCAGCTCGACCAACTGCGCCACCGTGCCATCCTCTATTAAGCAATGTAACATGCAGCCAAAGTATTTTAACCCTTGCAACAAAAATAAACGTATACAGCTAGTAGAAATACATTTATTTATTTGAAAACACTGCAAAAAAAAGTTTTAGTTCGTAATACATATTTAGTTTAGGTTAAAGATACAGAGTGGAAACAGGCCCTTCGGCCCACCAAGTCCACGGCGACCAGCGATCACCCATACTCTAGTTCTATCCCATACACGAGGGACAATTTACAGGAGTCAGTTCACCTACAAACCTGCGCGCCTTCGAGATTCGGGAGGAAACCGGAGCACCCGGAGAAAACCCACACGGTCCCGGGGAGAACGTACAAACTCCGTACAGACAGCGAGATGTCATAGCAACGTAACTATTGTTAAAGAAGAGCTTCCTGTATTGGCTTGTCAATATTCAATGTGATTATGGTACTTCGTTGCAAGAAATAGAAAGAACACGAATTTGCTTAAGCTATGTCTGGGGAGGAACTGCAGATGTTGGTTTAAATATAAGACTGGAGTACTCAGCGGCTGAGGTAACATCTCTGGATGTGGGGAGGATGTTTCCACTAGTGGGAGAGTCTAGGACTGGAGGTCATAGCCTCAGAATTAAAGGACGTTCTTTTAGGAAGGAGATGAGGAGAAATTTCATTGGTCAGAAGGTGGTGAATCTGTAGGAATTCTTTGCCACAGAAGACTGTGGAGGCCATGTCAATGGATATTCTTGAGGCAGAGATAGATAGATTCTTGATTAGTACGGGTGTCAGAGGTTATGGGGAGAAGGCAGGAGAATGGGGTTCGGGCATGGAGATAGATCAGCCATGATTGAATGGCGGAGGAGACTTGATGGGCCGAATGGCCTAATTCTACTCCTATCATTTATGAAAAGGAATAGGTGAAATGGGCACATTCCACAGCCGTGCAACTTTGTAAGTTAATTGGCCTCTGTACAGTTGCACTCAATGTGCAGGGAGTGGATGAGAAAGTGGGATAACATGGAACTAGTGTGAATGGGTGATCGTTAGTTGCATGGACTCGGTGGGCCGAAGGGCCTGTTTCCAAGTTATATTTCTAAACCAAACTAGTACGGAAGGATGGTACGGACATGAGCAACCTGTTTCTTCAGCATGAAACCCGATCCAGCTGGTCTGGAACTGCAAATCGCACGCACAGCGGAATTGATGACGGACACAAAATGCTGGAGTAACTCAGCGGGTCGGGCAGCACCTCTGGAGAAAAGGAATAGGTGGCGCCTCAGGTCGAGACCCTTATTCAGACTCTTGCCAAGATAGTAAGGCAGGAAGAGGTTTATCAACGCAGTGTAGAAAATGTGTCTATCACCATAGCCATACTCAAATATGAACATTAGATCGACGTATCAACAATTTGGTCGTAGATTCTACCATCTCTGACCAACAGGCAAAATCGTGCCCTGCCTATGCACTATTAGGACCACACAAAGAGCTGGAGTAACTCAACGGGGCAGGCAGCATCTCTGGAGGACATGGACAGGTGACGTTTCGCATCTCAGTCCTGCATCTCAGTCCTGCTCTCAGTCTGCAGAAGGGTGCCGACCCAAAACGTCACTCGTCCATGTCCTCCAGAGACGCTGCCTGTCCTGCTGAGCACTTTGGCTCCTTTTTCTGCCAACTGGCATCTGCAGTTCCTCGTTTTCTACTCAAATACTATCAAACCCGCTTGTCCAAAATTGTTTTTCTTTACAATCGATGAGAACCGCTGAGGAAGGAGATGAGGAGGAATTTCTTTAGTCAGAGGGTGGTGAATCTGCGGAATTCTTTGCCAAAGAAAGCTGCGGAGGCCAAGTCAATGGATATTTTGAATGCAGAGATAGATAGATTCTGGAATTAATATGGGTGTCAGGGGTTATGGGGAAACGGCAGGAGAGAGATAGATCAACCATGATTGAATGAGGGAGTAGACGATGGGCCAAAATGCCTAATTCTGCTCGTATAACTGATGAACCTAGATCGCCCTCAGAATTATAATTGCGGAGAACATGGGCAGGACCTACGCAGTGAATGGTAGGCCTCTGGGGAGTGTTGTAGAGCAGAGGGATCTAGGAGTGCAGGTGCATGGTTCATTGAAAGTGGCGTCACAGGTAGATATGGTGGTCAAAAAGACTTATGGCCTTCATTAGTCAGAGTATTGAGTATAGAAGTTGGGAGGTCATGTGGCAATTGTATAAGACGTTGGTGAGGCCGCATTTAGAGTATTGTGTCCAGTTCTGGCCACCATCTTTTAGGAAAGATGTTGTCAAGCTGGAAAGGGTGCAGAGAAGATTTACAAGGATGTTGACAGGACTCGAGGGCCTGAGCTACAGGGAGAGGTTGAGCAGGCTAGGACTTTATTCCTCTGAGCGCAGGAGGATGAGGGGTGATCTTACAGTGGTGTGTAAAATCATGAGAGGAATAGATCGGGTAAACGCCCAGGGTCGTGCGTCCCGAGTGAGAGATTCGAGAAACAGAGGACATCGGTTTACGGTGAGGGAGGAAAGATTTAATAAGAACCTGGAGGGGTTTACTTATTTTACACAAAGGGTGGTGGGTGTACGGAACAAGGTGCCAGTGGAGGTAGTTGAGGCAGGGACTAATGCAACATTTAAGAAACATTTGGACAGGTACATGGATAGGACAGACTTAGAGGGATATGGGCAGAATGCAGGCAAGTAGGATTGGTGTAGATGGGGCATGTTGGTCAGCATGGGCAAGTTGGGCCGAAGGGCCTGTTTCCATGCTGTATGACTCCATCAGATGGTTATAGATTTGTGATCTTGTTCCTGCAGTCTTTCTCTCTCCCTCTCTCCTTGTCTCTGATGCTTAGATCAGCACAACCCTTGAATAGTGTTAAGGCACCGTTTAGCCTCTTGGAAACATGGAAAGTAGGCCATTCGGCCCTTCGAGCTAGCAACGCCATTCAAGATGTTCATGGCTGATCATCCAGAATCAGTACCCCCGTTTCTGTTTTCTTCCCATATCCCATAATTCTGTTAGCCCTAAGAGCTATATATAACTCTCTCTCTTGAATACATCCAGTGAATTGGCCTCCACTGCCTTCTGTGGCAGAGCATTCCACAGATTCACAACTCTCTGGGTGAAAAAGGTTTTTCCTCATCTCAGTCCAAAATGGCCGACCCCTTATTCTTAAACTGTGACCCCTGTTTCTGGACCCCCCCCCAACATCTTTTGTTGCATCTAGCCCGTCCAATCCTTTAAGAATCTTAAGCAGCTGTCACTCTGTGTTGCTGCCACTGGTCACATGTTTTAAACGCCGTTGTCAAGGTTGGGTAGACACCAACAGCAACATCCGTTATCGGTTGTGGTTGATTCGTTGGCATGGCGACCTGCAGGGACACCGCTCATCAGGCCAACGTCCACATTGTCGTACTCATAGATGATGTCCTCCAAACGGCTCATGTACAACCAGGTGATCAGCACTCCGAAAAACTGAAAAACAGCAGGGAACAAAGAAACAGCCGATCAAAAAAACGTGCCAATAACCTTGCTTGAATGAAAGCTGGCGTTTTACACACGGTGGGTCAGGCAGCGTCTCTAGAGGACATGGCCAGGTGATGTTTCCTTAGGACAGGGATGACAACTTCTTCACCCAGAGGGTTGTGAATCTGTGGAATTCTCTGCCACAGTAGGCAAGTGGAGGCCGATTCACTGGATGTGTTCAAGAGAGAGTAATGCCCCTGTCCAACTTAGGAAACTTGAACGGAAACCTCTGGAGACTTTGTGCCCCACCCAAGGTTTCCGTGCGGTTCCCGGAGGTTTTTGTCAGTCTCCCTACCTGCTTCCACTACCTGCAACCTCCGGCAACCACCTGCAACCTCCGGGAACCGCACGGAAACCTTGGGTGGGGCGCAAGGTCTCCAGAGGTTTCCGTTCAGGTTTCCTAAGTGGGACAGGGGCATTAGATATAGCCCTTAGGGATAACGGAATCGAGGTATATGGGGAGAAAGCAGGAACGGGGTACTGATTCTGGATGATCAGCCATGAACATATTGAATGGCGGTGCTGGCTCGATGGGCCGAATGGCCTACTCCAGCATGTACTTTCTATGTTTCTATGACTATTATATAACCTTGGAAAACATTTTTGTAGAAAAAGGTGCATCTATGCAATATCTTTAGCAGTGAGGAAAGTTTACAATCTGACAGGGAGATGAGCTGAGAAATTCACAGCCCCGTACACTGTCCAAACTTCTGTCCATTTACTTAAGTAACAACCTGGATGTGTATACTTTCGACGCATTTAAAAATTCCACAATAATTCACAGGATCATAATCAGGAAAAGAATATGACACCAAGGCTAAAGAAACAGACAATAACATAACCTTGTTAATGGTGTAGATTTTAAGGAGTGTCTAAACAGAATCTCCAAAGTTACAGGGAGAAGGGTCTCGATGGAGAATGATGACAGCCCACGGATACACTTGCACTGTCCCACGCGCACACACACACACACGGGACAATTTACAATTTTACCGAAGCCAATTAACCTGCAAACCTGCACGTCTTTGGAGTGTGGGAGGAAACCGGAGCACCCGGAAAAACCACCATGCGGTCACGGGAAGAACATCCATACTCCGTACAGACAGCATCCTCAGTAAACATAGAAACATAGAAAATAGGTGCAGGAGTAGGCCATTCGGCCCTTCGAGCCTGCACCGCCATTCAATATGATCATGGCTGATCATCCAACTCAGTATCCTGTACCTGCCTTCTCTCCATACCCCCTGATCCCTTTAGCCACAAGGGCCACATCTAACTCCCTCTTGAATACAGCCAATGAACTGGCCTCAATTACCTTCTGTGGCAGAGAGTTCCACAGATTCACCACTCTCTGTGTGAAAAAAGTTTTTCTCATCTCGGTCCTAAAGGATTCCCCCTTTATCCTTAAACTGTGACCCCCTTGATCTGGACTTCCCCAACATCGGGAACAATCTTCCTGCATCTAGCCTGTCCAACCCCTTAAGAATTTTGTAAGTTTCTATAAGAACCCCCTCAATCTTCTAAATTCTAGCGAGTACAAGCCGAGTCTATCCAGTCTTTCTTCATATGAAAGTCCTGCCACCCCAGGAATCAGTCTGGTGAACCTTCTCTGTACTCCCTCTATGGCAAGGATTGATCCCGGGTCTCTGGCAGCAACTACAACTCTCCCGCTGGATAATCCGGGGCGGCACTGTGGCAACGGCGGCGGAGTTGCTGCCTGACAGCGCCAGAGACCTGGGTTCCATCCTGGCCACCATGCTGTCTGTACTGTGTTTGTGCACTCTCCCTGTGACCGCGTGGGTTTTTGCCGGGTGCACCGGTTTCCTCCCGCACTCCGCAAGCGTACAGGTTTGTAGGTTAATTGGCTTTGGTAAAGATTGTAAATTGTCTGTTGTGTGTAGAATAGTGCTAGTGCAACGGGGAGCGCTGGTCGGCGAGGACTCGGTGGGCCGAAGGGCCTGTTTCCGCACTGTATCTCGAAAGCCTAAATGATCCGCAGTTAACCTGCTCCGATGTTGCTACAAGTTCATGAAACGTGATTTGGAGTCGCCATGACTGCACCCTCTTTAAAGGAGAAAGAGAAGATTTCCGTGGAATTACCCGCAGAGAAGATTTAACGAGGACGTTGCCAGGACTCGAGGGCCTGAGAAAGAGGCTGGGTAGGCCATGACTTGAATGAAACTTGGGCAGACAGAGGAAAATAAATGTGTAGGAAGGAACTGCAGATACTGGTTTAAACCGAAGATAGGCACAAAAAGCTGGAGTAACTCAGCAGGACAGGCAGCATCTCTGGAGACAAGGAATGGGTGACGTTTCGGGTCGAGACCCTTCTTCAGACCTAATCTATCTCTGCCTTAAAAATATCCATTGACTTGTCCTCCACAGCTGTCTGTGGCAATGAATTCCACAGGTTCACCACCCTCTGACTAAAGAAATTCCTCCTCATCTCCTTCCAAAAGGAATGCCCTTTAATTCTGAGGCTATAACCTCTGGTCCTAGACTCTCCCACAAGGGGAAACATCCTCTCCACATCCACTCTATCCAGGCCTTTCACTATTTCCATGATTGTAGTGTTCCTGAGTTCACTAGACGACTTTAATGTAATGATACATTTGGCTGTGGCCTGCACGAACCAAGGAGGTTTTGAGTACTGTAGGAGGTGAGGATTTGGAATATTGATTTCTCTAATTTCAAGAGACCCTCGCACTCCTTCTCTCTCCGTCCCTCCACCACCCTGGTTGTCCTGACTGTCACAACATTCACATCCATATAATCCCTTTGTTATCACCTCTTCCACAGCCAACAATGGACCATTGTGGGCTCCACCTTTTCTCAGTCATCGGTGCCAACTCTGATTTGTTCTGTGCCTTTTTCATACCTCTAGTTCCCCTCCTCCTCTAACTCTCAGTCTGAAGAAGGGTCTCAACCAGAAACGCCACCCATTCCTTTTCTCCGGAGATGCTGCCTGATCCACTGAGTTACTCCAGCATTTTGTGTCGATCTACGGATTTTAACGTGTTGCCACTTGTTGAAGCTCTGCGGTTTAAAGAGCAGACAACCAATCCACGTTCACAAGTCATAGGAGCAGAATTAGGCCATTCGGCCCATCGAGTCTAGCCTGCCATTCAATCATATGCATTTTGTCTATCTTAAAAGATGCACAGAATCTCTTGCCCAGAGTAGGGGAATCGAGGACCAGAGGACATGGGTTCAAGGTGAAGGGGAAAAGATTTAGCAGGAATCAGAGGGGTAACTTTTTCCACACAAAGGGTGGTGGGTGTATGGAACAAGCTGCCAGAGGAGGTAGATGAGGCTGGGACTATCCCACCATTTAAGAAAGGTGCATGGATAGGACAGGTTTGGAGGGATATGGACCAAACACGGGCAGGTGGGACTAGTGTAGCTGGGACACGTTGGCCAGTGTGGGCAAGTTGGGCCGAAGGGCCTGTTTCCACATGGTATCACTCTATGAATCCATGACTAAAAGACCCTTGGTAATCATAGAATCTGTAAATCTCCGCTTTAAAAATATTCATAAATGTACGGGCTGCGTTGGGGAAGGAGACTAAGTACAGGCCGGGAATCCAAACACCACGTAAGCGGGAAGAAACAGGGGTCAGCAAATGAAGGATGTTCGATTATTTGAATCCCGTCTGAAAATAAAACGTTGATAAACATGAGTCCTCGTTAGAATAAATAGCGAACGCAATGGAAATTATAAAGCGTTTGACATTGTCTGTGTCGCCGATGAAAGATGTTGAATTTACATCCACTGATTTCCCCTTCACACTGTCCTACATTGATTCAACATCAACAGACCAGCGTGAGATTCAGAGTTTGCGCGTTAAATCCATCACACAATCTCTGTGGCTGGAAATGTAATGTAGAATCTAAACTGATCCTCACTACTGGAGCAAACCTGCCATTAATAATGCTGTCCTTAAGGAGGGGGAAGGGGGGAAGTTGTAGAAAATAAATTATATGACTTAGTCTGAAGCGAGGTTCTGACCAGAAACGTCACCTAACCATTGGGGCAGAGATGCATATGGGCGGCACGGTGGCGCAGCGGTAGAGCTACTGCTTTAGAGCGGCAGAGACCCGGGTTCAATCCTGACCACGGGTGCTTGTCTGTACGTTCCCCCGATTACCTTTTTCTGATATCTTCAGTTTCCTCCCACACTCCAAAGATGTACAGCTTTGTAAGTTAATTGGCTTGGTATACATGTAAAATTGTCCCTAGTGTAACGATGTTCCAATACCTACCTTCAGCGGCGCTGCAGTTCTGCCCAAATATTATCGAGCAGAGCAAGATAGATCACTCCTCCGAAATCCAATGGGCTGACGTGTAGTACGTAACGGAACGCCACGGCCGCCATTTGTTTATGCCAAACGCGACATCTTTGGTAGCGGGGACGGACTCCACAGTTACACAATCTGCTCTTACATCAGGTCGCAGGGAAAAGCAAAGATACTAGAGGCTCCTCCAGTATCTTTGGGGCTTTCCTCCACTCCTGAGTTGATCCAGGACTGATTCTTGGTCCCCCCGATACCAGATGAAGGCGGCCGGCGGGAGAGCCTCAAGCGTCTGCCCACGGTCGGCGCTCTTGAGGCAGCGGGCAATGCTCCTCTAGTATCTTTGGTGTAATCCGTTCCAAAGATTGATCCGCGCTATCATCTTTGGTGTAATCAGTGTTGTAGGGAACAGTGTTTTATATATAATCGATCACTTCACATATTTAGTTCATGTTATTGTAAATTTTATTATTATTGTAAATTTCAGCTCAATAAAATGGCGTCATGTCATACTCATGTCATACTACGCTTTTTTCGCAGAGTGGCGCATCTTGCTCTGCTCTATAATCTTTGGTTCTGCCACTGGCCGTGTGCGCGACTTTGGTGCCTTTGGGGAGGGGGGCGGGATTAAAATGCCGTTTTCTCCAGCCTGCGGAGTCGAACTTTCTCAGGCTGTTCAGCTGCTGCAGAAAAATCGTTCCGACTTCCGTCCTCGGATGTTTTTTAAAAAAAATCACGGGACAATTTAATCCCTGGAGTAAAATAAAAAGCTACTTCTAACGCCATCAACGCCTACAACGGGACGGGTCTCATGTACGGGACAAAACATAAGGTAAGTCGTTTATTTTACATTTAAACTTGCTTCTTAAGATGACTTTAATCCAAATTTCATTGGCGAAAATTTGATTTTGGCCCCATACGAACCGGCAGTGTTTTTCCTGCCAATATGGGTTTCAAATTCACTGCAACCGCAGCGTTTAAAATGACCGCATTCCACAAAAACCCACTCGCAAGATGATTAAAATGCCCATTAATTTACGGGAATTAAACATTAAATTCCTTTGGCCTATAAGTTCATGACAATGAGATTTAAAAATCATGTTATATTGTGAATTCTTGTGTGAATGTTACTTGGACACTTAGGCTATTTAAAATGTTAACCTTTTCTTAAGAAATGGATAGATGTTTAGATCTAGTAATTGAATTTTGTATTAGCTACAATTAGGTAACTAACTAATTATATGCTTTAATTTCAGGTCATCCAAGTAAGATTCTTTCATATTTGTTTCAGAATGCTTCAATCTATAATAACTGAAAATTTCATCCAGTTCTCTTAATTTTTAAGAAAGTTATGGGCTTTTGACTGTCCTTGATCACAGCTTTTCAGTTAAGTCAATGGAAAAGCAATAGGGAACAAGATGCTAATTTCAGAGTATGAAAATGGCCATCACTTTTTTAATACTGAAGATATGAAAGTGAATTAGGTGTCAAATTAAACTTCTTTTTATGCTTTATCTGATGGGATAAATTGCAGGCTTGATTTTTAAAATCTCAAAATGTTGTAACATTGCTACCTAGTGTATGGCAGTGTTAGCGTGTGGGGATCGTTGGTCAGTGCGGACTCGGTCGGCCGAAGCGCCTGTTTCCACGCTGTATCTCTAAAACTAAAAACATTGTCGTTTAGACGGATGCGGACCGCAGAGATGCTGCTTGACCCGCTGAGTTACTCCAGCACTTTGCAGCCATTTTTTTAAACCTGCGCCTGCAGTTCCTAGCTACGTGTGCTAAATGTTACTCAGCGCACGCGCACATCCAAAGGAATGAACAGGCTGAACGGCAGAACAATAGTTGGGAAGTTTTTAACACTTGTAAAATATAAAATAAGATATGGTAAAGTGGAGGTTACTTGTGGTACTATTACGCCCAACAAAATGGCCGCCATGGCCGCGTAATGCGCCAGGAACCAATTCAGCACGGCATCTGTGCATCCGCCCACGAAGACAATTTGGACTGCAGTGTAGCGCTGTGGATAAAGGAGAAAATGTGGGGCGTCAGCCTTGATCCGAAGGTAGACACTAAAACCAGAGCACCCGGGGAAAACCCACAGTGTCACGGGCTGAACAGACAAACTCCGTACAGACAGCACCCGTAGTCGGGATCAAAGCCGGGTCTCTGGTGCTGTGAGGCAGCAACTCTGCCGCGGCGCCACCGTGCCGCCCCTAGTCAGTAGAAGCAGTCACTCAATCCCATGGTCAAGCTAGTGACAAGGCCCCTAGGGGCGCCACACTGACGGCAGCCTCTGCCTACAGCCTGTTTGTCCTTTCAATCCTACAAGATTTCCCCCTTATCCTTAAACTGTGACCCCTTGTTCTGGACTTCCCCAACATCGGGAACAATCTTCCTGCCTTCTCCCCATATCCCCTGACTCCGCTATCTTTAAGAGCCCTATCTATCTCTCTCTTGAAAGCATCCAGAAAACCGGCATCCACCGCCTTCTGAGGCAGAGAATTCCACAGACTCACAACCCTCTGTGTGAAAAAGTGTTTCCTCATCTCCGTTCTAAATGCCTTACCCCTTACTCTTAAACTGTGGCCCCTGGTTCTGGACTCCCCCAACATCAGGAACCCGTTTCCTGCCTCTAGCGTGTCCAAACCCTTAATGATCCTCTCATCCTTCTAAATTCCAGAGTATACAAGCCCAGCTGCTCCATTCTCTCAGCATATGACAGTCCCGCCATCTTGGGAATTAACCTTGTGAACCTACACTGCACTCCCTCAATTGCAAGAATGTCCTTCCTCAAATTAGGGGACCAAAACTGCACACAATACTCCAGGTGTGGTTTCACTGGGGGCCTGTACAACTGCAGAAGGACCTCTTTGCTCCTATACTAGACTCCTCTTGTTATGAAGGCCAACATGCCATTCGCTTTGAGTTAGACTGAGAGATAAAGGGTTTTGAATGTTGTGGCCGGGAGTCTGTGTAGATTACTGAGTGGAACCAGACAAGGTGACAAGTTGGAGCACTGAGGATATGGACCAGTGGGGATTTAGCTAATCAACAGGTTCAAGAGTCCAATGGTTCTTTAGGACAGCAACACGTCTACACAGTGGGGGAAAAAAGACACAAAGTTCTGGCACAACTCAGCAGGTCAGGCAACATCTTTGGAGAATGCGGATACGTGACGTTTCGGGCCTGGACCCTTCTTCGTCTGGTGAATGGTCCCGACCCGAAATGTCGCCCCATCTATTCCCTCCAGAGATGCTGCCTGACCCGCTGAGTTACGCCAGGACTTTGTGTGCTTTTTAAATATAAACTTGCATTGCCAACTCAGACCAACCCACTAACAGATAATGAAAGGCCTGGATAGAGTGGATGTGGAGAAGATGAGAGAGTCTAGTGGGAGAGTCTAGGACCAGAGGTCATAACCTCGGAATTAAAGGACCTTCATTTAGGATTAAGAGATGAGGAGGAAAATCTTTAGTCAGAGGGTGGTGAATATGTGGAATTCCTTGCCACAGAAGGCCGTGGAGTCCAAGTCAGTGGGTATTTTTAAGGCAGGGAAAGATAGATTTTTGATTAGTACGGGTGTGAGAGGTTATGGGGAGAAGGCAGGAGAATGGGTTAGGAAGGAGAGGTGGATCAGCCATGATGGGCCGAATGGCCTAATTCTGCTCCTATCACCTATGAACATGAAATAGAAAAGCTTGCTGGAAATGGAGCGAGAAAGAAATGAAATGTCGAAATACATAAGATAGACACAAAAAGCTGGAGTAACTCAGCGGGACAGGCAGCATCTCTGGAGAGAAGGAATAGGCGACGTTTCGGGTCGAGACCCTTCTTCAGACTGATGTCAGGGGAGTGGGCGGTACAGAGATAAAATGTAGTCGGAGATAGTAAGACTGGTGGGAGAAGGGGGAGGGGATGGAGAGAGAGGGACAGCAAGGGCTACTTGAAGTAATACATACACGTTTAACAAGTAAAACATAGAAATACATACATCTTTCTCCAGTGTTTTGTAGCCGCACATCGTATTGGCGACTTCCGTCTGCAAAGAGGGAAACACACCATTAACTAAACTGTGTGCGCGTGTGTGTGCGTGAGTGTGTGCGTGCATGTGTGCACACATGTGTGTGCATGTGTGTGTGTGTGTGTGTGTGCGTGTGTGTGCGTGTGCACGTGTGTGTGTGTGTGAGTGTGCCCGTGTGTGAATGTGTGTGTGTGCCAAACGGAAGCCACTCCTCAGTAAAAGGCATATGACAGCCCACTTGGAGTTTGCCAAAAGGGTTGTTTTCTTTGGTCTGATGAAACCAAGATTGAACTCTTTGGCCTGAATGCCAAGCGTCACGTCTGGAGTAAACCAGGCACTGCTCATCACCTGGCCAATACCATACCTACGGTGAAGCATGGTGGTGGCAGCATCATGCTGTGGGGATGTTTTTCAGCGGCAGGAACTGGGAGACTAGTCAGGATCGAGGGAAAAATGAACAGAGCAAAGTACAGAGAGATCCTTGATGAAAACCTGCTCCAGAGCGTTCAGGACCTCAGACTGGGTCGGAGGTTCACCTTCCAATAGGACAACGACCCTAAGCACACAGCCAAGACAAAGCAGGAGTGGCTTCATGACAAGTCTGTGAATGTCCTTGAGTGGCCCAGCCAGAGCTGGGACTTGAACCCAATTGAACATCTCTGGAGGGACCTGAAAATAGCTGCGCATTGATGCTCCCCATCCAACCTGACAGAGCTTGAGAGGATCTGCAGAGAAGAATGGGAGGAATTACCCAAATACAGGTGTGCCAAACTTGTAGCGTCATACCCAAGAAGACTTAAGATTGTAATCGCTGTCAAAGGTGCCTCAACAAAGTCCTGAGTAAAGGGTCTGAATACTTATGTAAATGTGATATTTCAGTTATTTCTTTTTAATTACTTTGCAAAAATGTCTAAACACCTGTTTTCGCTTTTTTTATTATGGGGTATTGTGTGTAGATTGATGATAAAAAAAATGAATTTAGTCCATTTTAGAATAAGGCTGTAACGTAACAAAATGTGGAAAAAGTGAAGGGGTCTGAATACTTTCTGAATGCACTGTATGTCTGTTAGATGTGTTGTTTATTATAGGATTTACAAAGTGCTATTAACCGTATCTCTTAACTAAGCTAAAACTAAACAAATGAGCAAAGGTCTACCTTGTTGCGTACACAACATGAATATGGAACGCCGCAAGCCAGCATTCCCTTGGCAGTTCCATCACAGCTATGGTATATGTTCGTTGACCAATCTGTGAAGTCCTCCGCACCACAGCATTTAAACTGCAAGGAAAAACAGGTTAGGTCACACACTTGTGATACAACCAACATTTCATCTTGTTTTAAAAAAGATTGTCTTGCAGTAAGCTGCGAGACCTTGGTTAGGGCGCATTTGGTGTCAACCAGCATCTGAAGTTCCCCGTGTAGGAAGGAGCTGCAGATGGGGGTTTAAACCAAAGATGGACACAAAATGCTGGAATAACTCAGCGGGCCAGGCAGCATCTCTGGAGAGAAGGAACGGGTGACGTTTCTGGTCGAGACCCTTCTTCAGACAAGAAGGGTCTCGACTCGAAACGTCACCCGTTCCATCTCTCCAGAGATTGCCGTCTGTCCTGCTGAGTTACTCCAGCATTTTGTGCCTATCTTCAGATCCAATCTATATTTTATTTGACCTTGTCCCCTTTGATGTCTCATTTTCACACCCTGTCCTTCCTTATCTCTGTGTCTCCCCCACCCCCCCCCCCCCCGACTATCAGTCTGAGGAAGGGTCTCGACCCGAAACGTCGGCCATTCCTTCTACCCAGAGATGCTGCCTGTCCCGCTGAATTACTCCAGAATTTTGTGTCTATCTGAAGTTCTTTCCAACGCCTCCTTACCCGCTGAGTTACTGCAGAATGTTTTGTCACTCTTTGGAGTACGACGAGCACTTCTGGTTCTATACTCTGTACCTTCTCCTTTGCTCTATGGTACTGGAGTTTAACTAGATTATACGTCCAGACCTACCTGATCTCCCGGTTGCCAAACACTTTAATTCTCCTTCCCATTCCCACACTAACCTTTCTGTCCTCGGTCTCCTCCAATGTCAGAGTGAGGCTAAACGCAAATTGGAGGAACAGCATCTCATATTTTGCTTGGGCAGCTTACAGCCCAGTCGTAGGAATATTGATTTCTCTAACTTCATGTAACCCTGGCATTCCCTCTCCCTCCGTCCCTCCCCCACCCAAGTCGCACCAGCTTCTCGTTTTTACCCAACAAACTGCTAACAATAGACAATAGGTGCAGGAGTAGGCCATTCGGCCCTTCGAGCCAGCGCCGCCATTCAACGTGATCATGGCTGATCATCCCCAATCAGTACCCTGTTCCTGCCTTCTCCCCATATCCCCTGACTCCGCTATTTTTAAGAGCCCTATCGAGCTCTCTCTTGAAAGCATCCAGAGAACCGGCCTCCACCGCCCTCTGAGGCAGAGAATTCCTAACAATGGCCTGTTTCCTTTATCATCATTACTTTTTTACACATCTTTCATTCATTGTTCTATATCTCTCCACATCATCGTCTATATCTCTCGTTTCCCTTTCCCGTGACTTTTAGTCTGAAGAAGGGTCTCGACCCGAAACATCACCCATTCCTTCTCTCCAGAGATGCTGCCTGTCCTGCTGAGCACCTCCAGCTGTTTGTGTCAACCTTGTATTTAGGCATGGTACATCTGATAACATGCAAAACAAAGCTTCTCACTGTCCCTCGGTACACATGACAATAATAAACCTCAGCTACTATCTACCTCATCTTTTTTTTTTTTTTTTTTTTTTTTTTTGAGCTTTCTTTCAAATATTCAAATATTAAAATAGTATTTACAATACAATAAAACAAAACACCACCATAATACAAGACGAACAAATATGCTAAGCAACTGCTAAACAATTATATTGCAATCCTTGTCAAGGATACATTCAACCCCCCTCGGTGCCCAGCAGTCCCGGAACTCCCGCAGGGTGCCCGTAGACAGGGCGTATTCCCTTTCCATCCGCACCCGGGCACGGACGCCTATCTACCTCATTGGAGGCCCTTGGATTATCTTTGATCGGACTTTACTGGACTTTATCTTGCGTAAACGTTATTCCCTTCATGCAGGATGATTCGATTGTAATCATGTATTGTCTTTCCGCTGACTGGTTAGCACGCAACAAAAAAGATTTTCACTGTACATGTGACAATAAACTAAACTCCTCAAGTCAAGAGTCAAGCATGTTTTAACCGTCATATGTACGAAAACGGGAACGATTAAATTCTTAAGGGCCTGTTCCACGAGCATGCAACTGCATGCGGCGAGCGTGACCTAACGTGGTCGCTTGAGCCGCACGGCCTCGCGGGGCCGGTCCCACTTCGATCGCCGGAGCCGTATGGAGTTGTGCGGGGCTGGTCCCGACATCGCGCGGGGTTCCGAAAAACTGACACTGTCCAAAAATCCCGCGCGGCAACGGCCTACCGGCCCGCAGCCGCATTGAGGCCGTATGCAGCGGCTCGACGGCGTACGCAGCGTCTGGACATCGTACGCAGCGTCTAGCGCATGGCGTTGCGCCATGACGTGACCGCCCGGCGTGCCGTTGCATGATGACGTCTAAATTCAGTCGACCCGCCTCCTGCCCAGCTGATTGGTGAGAATGATGTCGGGACCAGTCCCGCACAACTCCAGACGGCTCCGAAGTTGGAAGTGGGACCGGCCCCGCGAGGCCGTATGCCTCAAGCCACCACGTTTGGTCGCACTAGACGCATACAATCGCATGCTGGTGGGACAGGCCCTTTACTTGCAGCACTATCATGAGAATATTGGCACGGTGGCTCAGCGGTAGAGTTGCTGCCTCACAGCACCAGAGACCCGAGTTCGATCCCGACTACAGGTGCTTGTCTGTACGGAGTTTGCACGTTCTCCCCGTGACTGCGTGGATTTTCTCCGAGATCTTCGGGTTCCTCCCGCACTCCAAAAACGTACAGGTTTGTAGCTTAATTGGCTTGGTATGAATGTAAATGTGTGTAGGATAGTGTTAGTGTGCGGGGGATTGCTGGTCGGTGGGCCAAAGGCTTGTTTCCGCGCTGCATCTCTAAACTAAACTAAACTAAACATCTTTCGTGTAACTTGGTGCCCAGAACTGAGCTCAATTTATGAACCTACGACAAACGCAAAAAGCTGGAGTAAATCAGCGGGTCAGGTAGCACCTCAGGAGAAAAGGATTAAGTGACGTTTTGAGACGAGATTCTTCTTCAACCTATGATATCCTTTCCTGATTGTTTAGTTTAGGTTATTGTCACGTGTAGCGAGGTATACTGAAGAGCTTTTGTTGTGTGCTAACCAGTCAGCAAAAAGACAACACATGATTCCAATCGAGTAATTTACAGTGTATAGATACATGATAAGGGAATAACGCTTAATGCAAGGTAAAGCCAGCAAAGTCCGATTAAGGATAGGCAGAAGGTCACCAATAAGATAGATAGTAGCTCAGTTGTGGTAGGACGATTCAGTTGCCTGATAACAGCTGGGAAGAAACTGTCCCTGAATCTGGAGGTGTGCATTTTCACACTTCTATACCTATTGCCTGATGGGAGAGGGGAGAGGAGGGAGTGAATGGGTTGTGACTCTTCCTTGATTATGCTGCTGGCCTTGCCGAGGCAGCGTGAGGCATAAATGGAGTCAATGGAAGGGAAGCCAATTGAATGAATAAGACTGGGACCCAGACAGGGCCTATCAGGCAAAAACTGGTTCATCTAAATGCTAAAAATCCCAAGTTTGTATTTGCTACCTAATCACTCCTTGCACAATGGTGTCCATTTATGCTTTGTGGATGCTTTAGTGGATCGCTTCGGCATGGTAAAGGGAACAATACGCTCACACACGCACAGGAACTCATTTGGGGGCCAGGGAGTGGAAGCAACAATTGATGCATTGTGTGGCCAGTGTCTTCACAGCAGCACCAATTCCGCTCTGTGTAGGAAGGAACCGCAGATGCTGGTTTAAACCGAAGGCAGACACAAAAAGCTGGAGTAACTCAGCGGGTCAGGCAGCACCTCTGGAGCAAAGGAAGAGGTGACGCCTTGGGTCGAGACCCTTCTTCACACTGGGTCTCTGAAGGAGAGTCTGTTTTGCAAGGCAGCTTTTTAAAATGTTTTGTCAGTTTCCAAAATAACTTTTCCAAATAGTCCTTAAGTTCCTGATCAATATGGACGGCACCTGGCAGAATTGCTGCCTCACAGCGCCAGAGATCCTGGTGTGATCCTGATTATGGGTGCTGTCTGTACGGAGTATGCACTTTTTCCCTGTGACCGGCGTGGGTTTTTCCCCTGTGCTCCGGTTTCCTCCCACAATCCAAAAGACCTGCAGGTTTGTAAGTAAACTGACTTATGTAAATTGGCCCGTGTGTGTAGGATAGAACTCGTGTATGGGTGATTGTTGGTCGGCGCGGACTCTGTGGGCCAAAGGGCCTGTTTCCACGCTGTATCACTAAGTGAAACTGATACAGAGAGTGTAGGAAGGAACTGCAGATGCTGGGTTTATTCCGAAGATACACACCAAATGCTGCAGTAACTCAGTGGGCTGGGCAGAATCTCTGGAGAAAAAGAATTGGTGACGTTTCAGGTCGAGACCCTTCTACAGATTCTTCGGGTTGAGACCCTTCTTCAGACTGAAGAAGTCTGAAGGGTCTCGACCCGAGACATCGCCTATTCCTTTTCCCCAGAAATCCTGCCCGACCCGCTGAGTTACTCCAGCATTTTGTGTCCGTCAGCAATTCCACTCTGCATGCGATTTGCATTTTGAGACGAGCTGGATCAGGTTTCATGTTGAAGTCGGTGAGTACAGAAACAGGCCCGACATGTCCAAACCTTCCTGCCGTTTAGTTAGTTTAGAAATGCAGCATGGAAACAGGCCCTTCTGCCCACGAAGTCCATGCGACCACCCATCAGCTGTTCACACTACCTCCATGTTATCACACTTTCTCATCCACTCCCTGCACATTCAGCGCAATGGGACAGAAGCCAATTGGTCTACAAACCGGCACGTCTTTGGAATGTGGGAGGAAAGCAGAATGTGCAGACTCCGTGAAACTAGATAGATTCTTGATTAGGTAGACAAAAGTGCTGGAGAAACTCAGCGGGTGCAGCAGCATCTATGGAGCGAAGGAAATAGGCAACGTTTCGGGCCCTACTTCAGACTGATGGGGATTAGTACGTGTGTCGGGGGTTATAGAAACATAGAAAATATGTGCAGGAGTAGGCCATTCGGCCCTTCGAGCCTGCACCGCCATTCAATATGATCATGGCTGATCATCCAACGCAGTATCCTGTACCTGCCTTCTCTCCATACCCCCTGATCCCTTTAGCCACAAGGGCCACATCTAACTCTCTCTTAAATATAGCAAATGAACTGGCCTCAACTACCTTCTGTGGCAGAGATCTCCACAGATTCACCACTCTCTGTGTGAAAAACGTTTTTCTCATCTCGGTTCTAAAAGATTTCCCCCTTATCCTTAAACTGTGACCCCTTGTTCTGGACTTCCCCAACATCGGGAACAATCTTCCTGCATCTAGCCTGTCCAACCCCTTAAGAAGTTTCTATAAGATCCCCCCTCAATCTTCTAAATTCTAGCGAGTACAAGCCGAGTCTATCCAGTCTATCCAGGAGAAGGAAGGGGAGTGGGGTTAGGAGAGAGAGATAGATCGGCCATGATTGAATGGCGGAATAGACATGGATGGGCCGAATGGCCTAATTCTGCTCCTGTCACTTATGAACATATTAATAGCCACATACCTTTTCTTGGACAAAATCCATTATGTTCTTGAAATCCAGGTCATCGTAGTAATGTTTAATTCCTCGACGAATGTTATCATTTATAAAGTCTAACGTCTGGGGCAAAAAAAGACTTGCAGTTGAACCTTGAAGATATTGATGCAGCTAATAAATCAATCAAATAATCATACAGGTCCACCACCGATTTTCTGGCAACTGGTGTTCCAGGGCCTCCTTTTATCAAGACAAAATTACGAGTGCGAAACCACCCCCCCCCCCCCCCCCCCCCCGGAAGTCCCCCCGAAAATGGGGCGTCTAGGCCGGGTGAGGTGGCCGATCTCGACCTCATCGGGACTTCCGCAGCCGATCGGCGGGTCGAATCTGCCCCCTGCGGCCGGGGCTCTGGAACTGCGGCCCGGCCGGAGCCGGCAGATCCGATCCCATAGCCGACTTCCGAGGCTGACTTTTGCAGCCCGGTATCTCGGCTGCCCGGCGGCCTAGGTGGACCGTTCCGGTACCGTTGGACCCCTCTCGGAGGCCGTGACCTCTGTTGGTGCCGGCAAAACGGATGATCTATAAAGGCTCTGGAACCAAGGGTGCCGGAAAATGAAAGGAACCCGAGAGGTAACCTTTTTAAAAATGGATGAATGGAACGATCTGCCAGAGGAGGTAGTTGATGCAGGGACTATCCAAGCATTTTAGACACATTTAGACAGATACATGAATAGGACAGGTAGACAGGGATGTGGGCCAAACGCAGGAAAGTGGGATAGTGTTGGTGGGGCATGTTGGTCGGCGTGGGCAAGTCGGGCCGAAGGGCCTGCTTCCACACTGTGTGACTCCACGACTCACAGCAAACCGGGTTCAATCCTGACCTTGGGTGCTGTGGCCTGGGTGTAGTTTGAATGTCCTCCCTGTGATCGTGTGGGCTTTCTCTCGCTGCTCCAGCTTCCAAAGGTGTGGTTAATGTATAACGAGTAATTTGTGACATTTGAATTTCTTACCTGAGTCCTGAAGATCAACGCCACGATTCCGCCCATCAATTCAAGTATCAACACGATCGCAAGTGTGTAGAGAAACTGTGTAAAAACAAACCCAAAATACTTACGCTTTACTCCAAACTTATTAAGTACGCAGATAGTGTTAGAAATACAATCGTGGGATCAGGTGACCCCTGCAACTGTGAGCTAGTACTGCCGCCAGGACAATGGGCCAAGTTAAGACTTGAAGGGTACAAGATGGCGGCTCCTGTAAACTGACTCAGTGTGGTCAGTCTTGAGTCTTGTATGTTAGTTTAGTTTAGAGATACAGCGTGGAAACAGGCTCTTCATCCCACCGAGTCCTTGCCGACCTGCGATTCATGGTTCTGGCCCCGATTCGGGGTTCATGGCCCCGACCACGGGTGAACAAAGGAGGAGGACTGGCCGAACTTTGTGTCTTCCACCACAGTGAAGAATACTGTGGTGGATGTTTGTGTTGAATCGTATTGTGTATTGTGTGTTCTTTTTAAGTGTATCGCTGCTGGCAAATTCATTTCACTGCACCTTTGGGTTTATGTGACGAATAAAATTGACTTTGATCCCCGCACATTAACACCATCCAACACACACTGGGAACAATTTACACATACACCAAGCCCATTAACTTACATAGCTGTACGTGTCTGGAGAGTGGGAGGAAACCGCTGATCTCAGAGAAAACTTACGCAGGTCACGGGGAGATCGTACAAACTCCGTACAGACAGCACCCGTAGTCGGGATCAAACCCGAGTCTCCGGCCGCTGTAAGGCAGCAACTCTACCGCTGCGCCACCGGTTCCGCCCCATCCGACTTTACTGATTTCACATTTTACCGGTCACAATTTCACTGAAGTCAATTAGCCTACAAACCAGAGATAGACACAAAAGCTGCAGTAACTCAGCGGGCCAGACAGCATCTCCGGAGAAAACATAGAAACATGGAAAATAGGTGCAGGAGTAGGCCATTCGGCCCTTCGAGCCTGCACCGCCATTCAATATGATCATGGCTGATCATCCAACTCAGTATCCTGTACCTGCCTTCTCTCCATACCCCCTGATCCCTTTAGCCACAAGGGCCACATCTAACTCCCTCTTAAATATAGCCAATGAACTGGCCTCAACTACCTTCTGTGGCAGAGAACTTTAGGACATCTCAGTCCTAAAAGACTTCCCTCTTATCCTTAAACTGTGACCCCTTGTTCTGGACTTCCCCAACATCTGGAACAATCTTCCTGCATCTAGCCTGTCCAACCCCTTAAGAATTTTGTACGTTTCTATAAGATCCGCCCTCAATCTTCTAAATTCTAGCGAGTACAAGCCGAGTCTATCTAGTCTTTCTTCATATGAAAGTCCTGCCATCCCAGGAATCAGTCTGGTGAACCTTCTCTGTACTCCCTCTATGGCAAGAATGTCTTTCCTCAGATTAGGAGACCAAAACTGTACACAATACTCCAGGTGTGGTCTCACCAAGACCCTGTACAACTGCAGTAGAAGGCGCAGGTTACTCCTGCTTTTTTTGTGTCCATCTTCAGTTTAAACTAGCATCAGCAGTTCATTTCTGCACATTTCGTAAACCTACAAACCTGTGCGTCTTTGGAGTGTGGGAGGAACCCGGTGCACCTGGAGAAAGCCCGCGCAGGTCAAGGGGCGAACGTGCAAACTCCGTACAGACAACACCCATAGTCGGGAACGAACCCGAGTCTCTGGCGCTGTAAGGCAGCAACTCCACCGCCGCGCCACCGTGCCGCCCCATACTTAGTACAATTGTGCCTAATGTATAGCAAGATTTTCACTGGACTGTGTGAAAAAAAAAGTCACTGTACTTAGGTACATATGACGATACAGTCCATGAATGTAATTAGATTACACTAGTAAAAACCTGTCGACCCTTAACCTGGAAAGGTATTTTTCCATATTCATACAAACCAGGAAAGTAATACAGCAAAAGTATCAAAGTTTTCATTTTATTGTAGATCAATGTACGAGAAGATCTATAACAAGATGATGGCGCAGTGGTAGAGTTGCTGCATCACAGCACTTACAGCGCCAGAGACCTGGGTTCGACCCCGACTATGGGTGCTGTCTGTATGGAGTATGTACATTCTCATTCACAGATTTGTGAACAACTGATAATAAGGTGGTACTTCATTAAAAAGCTAAAATAGAAGAGATTGTGACCTGCATGGGTTTTTTCCGAGATCTTCGGTTTCCTCCCACACTCCAAAGACGTTCAGGTTTGTAGGTTAATTAGTTTGGTATAGATGGAAAATTGTCCCTAGTGGGTGTAGGATAGAAACATAGAAAATAGGTGCAGGAGGAGGCCATTCGGCCCTTCGAGCCAGCACCGCCATACATTGTGATCATGGCTGATCGTCCCCTATCAATAACCCGTGCCTGCCTTCTCCCCATATCCCTTGACTCCACTAGCCCCTAGAGCTCTATCTAACTCTCTCTTAAATCCATCCAGTGTCTTGGCCTCCACCGCCCTCTGTGGCAGGGAATTCCATAAATTCACAATTCTCTGGGTGAAAAAGTTTTTTTCTCACCTCAGTCTTAAATGACCTCCCCTTTATTCTAAGACTGTGGCCCCTGGTTCTGGACTCGCCCAACATTGGGAACATTTCTCCTGCATCTAGCATGTCCAGTCCTTTTATAATTTTAGATGTTTCTATAAGATCTCTCCTCATCCTTCTAAACTCCAGTGAATACAAAGCCTAGTCGTTATAGTCTAGATAGTGCTGGTGTGTGGGGGGTCGACGGTCGGTGCAGACTCGGTGGGCCGAAGGGCCTGTTTCCGCGCTGTATCTCTAAATTAAACTAAGCGATTTGTGAACAACTGATAATAAGGTGGTACTTCATTAAAAAGCTAAAATAGAAGAGATTGTGGTTCTTGTTGGACAAGGAGAGCGGGGAATTCAGCATGTATTTTGCACGTTTGGCTGATAAGGGGGCCACTTCTGGACAACTAACAATAATCAGTGATTGTATTTCAAGAACTGATCCACTAATGCAATCAACCTTCCATTTTACAATCACAAAAAGATTTCCTGTGAAACCTTGTTCACCAGGCTGAGCAAATAATGTACTTTATATTCTCACACAACAAGATAACGACTCTGACATCAGATGAACATTCGGGAAAGGCAATTACTGGCTTTTAGGTGCAGCACATGTTTATAACCTTAGGCTTCACAGCGATTATTTCTATTTAGCTTCACAGAACCACACAGCGGGTCGATACACTTGTAAAGCGACTTGTCCCTGAAAAACGCTATATAAATTCAATTTATTATTATTATTACCCTTCTTCAGACTCATGCTTGAATTAGATTCTGAAGAAGTGTCTCGACCCAAAACGTCACCAATTCCTTCACCCACAGATGCTGCCTCACCCGCTGAGTTTCTCCAGCATTTCTATCTACCATGCAATTTGTAGAATGTATTTTTGTATTATTTATTTCTTTAGAAATTAGTCAATTTCCAAACAAATGAACCAACTGTGTTCAAACTACGATAGAGTCATTATATTATATTATATTTTATCATTTATTTTTCTTTAGCCAGCATTTTTATCTACCTCCGATTTTTCCCAGCATCTGCAGTTCCTTCTTAAACATTCTACAAATTGCATCATTACATTTTCACATTCATTGTAGCTTCAAGCACTTTGTTGAAGACTTGGAAAGGACGAGCAGAAGTTAACACCCAGTTATAAAGAGGGAGTATCTCACCACTCTAAGAAGGCACAGGTTATCTCGGAGAGAGGCCAGGACACCAATGAATGACACCACGAACATCAGGATGCCAAGGACGATCAAGATGATAGCAGGGGCCAGAAAGGCACCTTGAAGGGTTTTGTATTTCTGCCTTTCAACCTCTGCATAGATCCCGATGCAGAGGATTAATCCTCCAATCACCTGGGGGGGAAAAAACAGAAAACATAAACCAGTTCAAAACATCGAAAGTTAAATTCTGCCCTTGTAAGAGATCGGAGTTGAGTTTGCGTTTAGTGCTAACCAGTCAGCGGAAAGACTATATATGATTACAATCCAGCCGCCCGCAGTGTTTTTTTATAGATATTTTCAAGGCAGAGATTGACAGGTTCTCGTTTGCAAGTTCACAAGTTATAGGAGTAGAATTAGGCCATTCGGCCCATCAAGTCCACTCTGCCATTCAATCATGGCTGATCTCTGCCACCTAATCTAATTTTCCTGCCTTCTCCCCATAACGTCTGAAGAAGGGTTTCGACGCTGAAACGTCACCCATTCCTTCTCTCCAGAGATGCAGCCTGTCCCGCTGAGTTACTCCAGCTTTTTGTTTCAATCTTCGGAGAACAGAGAATGGCTGGGCAGCATGGTGGCGCAGCGGTAGAGTTGCTGCCTTACAGCATCAGACACCAGAGTGCTGTCTGTACGGAGTTTGCACGTTCTCCCCATGACCTACGAGGGTTTTCTCCGAGATCTTCGGTTTCCTCCCACCCTTCAAAGACGTACAGGTTTGTAGGTTAATTGGCTTGGTATAAATGTAAATTGTCCCTGGTGTGTGTAGCGTAGTGTTGGTGTGCGGGGATCGCTGGTCGGTGCGGACCCAGTGGGCCGAAGGGCCTGTTTCCGCGCTGCATCTCTAAACTAAACTAAACAGAGAATGACTGGCATGTGTGTGGTCCTTGACTGTAATCATGTGTAGTCTTTTCTTTGACTGGATAACATGCAAACAAAACCTTTTCACTGTACCTTGGTACATATGGCAATAGTACATTAAACTGAGTTTATTTAAACTGAGTAAATTAAACGGAATATAATAATACCTTGATGTTAGGTTACCGAGAAGCAATGCAAGTTCTCATTGTGTCACCCGAGTCCATTGAGTATAGAAGTTGGGAGGTCATGTTGCAGTTGTATAAAATATTGATGAGAATGCATTTAGAGTATTGTGTTCGGCTCTGGGCACCATGTTATAGGAAAGATGTTGTCAAGCTGGAAAGGGTACGGAGAAGATTCACGAGGATGTTGCCAGTACTGGAGGATGTGAGCTATAGGGAGAGGTTGAGCAGGCAGGGACTCTATTCCTGGGAGTGCAGGAGGATGAGAGGGCGATCTTATAGAGGTGTATAAAATCATGAGAGGAATAGATCGGGTAGATGCACAGAGTCTCTTGACCAGAGTAAGATAATCGAGGACCAGAGGACATAGGTTTAAGGTGAAGGGGAAAAGATTTGATAGGATTCTGAGGGGTAACTTTTTCACACAACGGGTGGTGGGAGTATGGAACGAGCTGCCAGAAGAGGTAGTTGAGGAAGGGACTATCCCAATGTTTAGGAAACAGTTAGTTACATGGATAGGACAGGTTTGGAGGGAAATGGGCCAAACACGGGCAGGTGGGACTAGTGTAGCTGGGACATGTTGGGTGTGGGCAAGTCAGGCCAAAGGGCCTGTTTCCACCCTGTATCACTCTATGACTCTAAACCCTGTTAATCTGAAGGTGGAGTACATCAAATAAAGAGATCCGCTGGATAAATGTTAATAATCACGTCGTACCTCTGTGTAATGACAATTAAAAAATATATATTATTATTAAAACCAGGGCGTGTAGGGTGTAGTTACAATACTATAATGCTAGATAAGAACTGGATAATAGATTTGGAAATATAGTTTGGTAAAAGGCCAATTCACAACGCTGGAGACACAAGGAATCGCAGATGCTGGAATCTTGAGCAAAATACGAAGTGCTGGAGGAACTCAGCAGGTCATGCAGCATCCGTGGTGGGATCAGCTAGAAAAAGGCTCCCAACCCAAAACGTCACCCGTCCATTCCTTCCACAGATGTTGTCTGACCTGCTGAGTTCCTCCAGCACTTTGTGTTTTAATTTACAACCATCTGCATTCCGCTGAAGCTTCCAAAAATGGAAGTAAAAAACAACTCCAAAACAGACTCTACCATTCAAAGACCAAATCGAACAAGATCTTCCCAAACGTCTCTCCTATTTGTGATAAATGTCACCTCCAAGAAGCAAATATAACCCATTCCTTCACTTCCTTTTATAAAGTTACAAAACTTCTGGAGGGGAATATTTGATATCTTCTCCTTCAAATTAAATTGGAACCAGATATAAAACTGATCACATTAGGTATGTCAGAGGCCTGCTCTAAGCTAACGATATTTCAAAGATGTTTCCTCAATTACGGCCTAATAACGGTGAACAAAACGAATACTCAAATTTTGGAAAAAGACGACAGTCCCCACAGTGAAGATGCGGATTACAGATATGTCCGAGACACTACATTTAGAAAACATTAGGCTTGTCTTGCCGGAAAAAGCAGATTAATATCTCAAGACATGGTTGAGATTTAAACCCGATGCTAGGGATGGGTGAGGGGGATGAAGTTATATCTCCATCTTCTCTTTTCTTATTTCTTTTCTATTCTCTTGCATTTCTTTGGTAGCTTAGGGGTCTTTTTCTTGCTTTCTCTTATTTTACTTCCCTTTCTTCGTTCGCTTCTTTTTCTCCTTTTATTTCCCTTTTTTTTAAATTTAGGTTTCAATGATAAAAATGAAGCTGTACAATAATTGTATAACTGTTATGTTGATTGCCTTATCCCTGTACAATTGCTTCTAATAAAATAAAAAAATAAAAAAACAAACACCCAAACAGAATTTTAAGGTGTATTTTTTTTTAAAACAGGCGGGGCAGCACGGTGGCGCAGCGGTAGAGTTGATGCCTTAAAGCGCTAGAGACCCAGGTTCAGATTCAGATTCAGATTCAACTTTAATTGTCATTGTCAGTGTACAGTACAGAGACAACAAAATGCAGTTCGATCCTGACTGTGGGTGCTCTTTGTATAGAGTCTGTACGTTCTCCCTGTGACCGCGTGGGTTTCCGCCAGGTGCACCGGTTTCCTCCCACATCCCAAAGACGTGCGTGTTTGAAGGTTAACTTGCTTCTGTAAGTTGCCCCTAGTGCGTGGAGAGTGGATGCGAAAAATGGAGAACAGGGGACTGGTGTGAACGGGTGATCAATGGCCATTATTTGCAATGTTTAGCTGTATCTCCAAACTAAGCTAAACATTGCAAGTAATTCCAAGTAAACTCTTAACAATCCAGCAGTTAGTTTCCTGTTTACCTTTGGCGGCGACAAGAAAATAATGGGCGGAATATTGCAATGGCAGGTTAGTAAACTTGTGCAAGAATGCAATTCCTTCTTGAGCAACACTGCTTGGGAAAAAAGTTCAGCAAATTCAAATAGCCACGGGTTAACGTGATGCGTCTGATCACTGACCCACAAGCTCCTTGGTGAAATGTGCAGGAAGAAACTTCAGACTGAGAGAAGAAGGGTTGCGGCCCGAAAACGTTGCCTATTTCCTTCGCTCGATAGATGCTGCTGCACCCGCTGAGTTTCTCCAGTTTTTTGTGTACCTTGGACCTTGACTTTTGTTGGTGAGGGTGCGGAGTTACAGAACAATCAACTATTGCTGCAACTTTGCAGAGTGCGCATACACTGCCAGGAACAGGTTTGATCATGTGCAGGAAGGAACTGCAGATGCTGGTTTAAACCGAAGGTGGACACGAAATGCTGGATTAACTCAGCGGGACAGGCAGCATCTCTGGAGAGAAGGAATGGGTGACGTTTCGGGGTCGAGACCCTTCTTCAGACTGACGACCATAATCATCCCCTGAGTACTACACGCTGGCACAGGAGATGAAACCCCATTGACTTGGATTTTTTCAAAGATTAGGGAGAGAGTTTTTAGCAAAATTATTTTGGATTATTCATCACCTTGTCAAATCCCTGAGCTTCACCCACCCATTCCTTCTCTCCGGAGATGCTGCCTGGCCCGCTGAGTTACTCCAGCTTTTTGTGTCGAACGACAGGTTTGATCGTGTTGTTTAAAGAGGGATTTACATGCGTTGGAGGTAGTTCAGAAAAAAGGTTGACGAGATTAACTCCTGGGATGAAAGGGTAGAGTCGCAGTCATACTGCATGGAAAAAGGCCCTTCCACCCAAATTGTTCCTGCTGATCAAGATGCCCCTTCTAAACTATGCCTATTTGCCAGCATTTGGTCCATATCCCTCTAAACCTTTCCTACCCGTCCAACCTTTCCTACCCGTCCTTGTACCTGACCAAGTGTCTGTTAAAGGTTGTTATTCTACCCTACCACCTCTGGCAGCTCTGTAAAAAGATCACCTCTATAACGATCATCCCTCGGCCTCCTGCGCTCCAAGGAATAAAGTCCTAGCTTGCCCAACCTCTCCCTGCAGCTCAGGCCCTCGTGTCCTGGCAAAATCCTCCTAATGAAGCAGGGTTGTGGCCCGAAACGTTGCCCATTTCCTTCGCTCCATAGATGCTGCCGCACCCGCTGAGTTTCACCAGCATTTTTATCTACCTCCTAATAATGCCCCTGTCCCACTTAGGAAACCTGAACGGAAACCTCTGGAGACTTTGCGCCCCACCCAAGGTTTCCGTTCAACTGAGGTTTTTTTCAGTCTCCCTACCTGCTTCCACTACCTGCAACCTCCGGCAACCACTTGCACGTGGGAACTGCACGGAAACCTTGGGTTGGGCGCAAAGTCTCCAGGGGTTTCCGTTCAGGTTTCCTAAGTGGGACAGGGTATAATTTCATTTACCAAGCCCAGCTGCTCCATTCTCTCAGCATATGACAACCCCACCATCACGTGGATGGAAAGGAATTAGAGGGATACGGGCCCGACATGGGAAGGAGGGGCATCTTGGTCAGCATGGACAAGTGGGTGGAAGGGCCTGTTTCTGTGCTGTATGACAAGCTGATTGAGTGGCTGGGAATAAGACAGACGGAATATATAACAAAACTCCAATAATGTACTGACTGACTATTTTGAAATAGAGTCATAGAGTGATACAGTGTGGAAACAGGCCCATCGGCCCTCCTTGCCCACACCGGCCAACATGTCCCAGCTATACTAGTCCCACCCGCCAGCATTTGGTCCACATCCCTCCAAACCTGTCCTATCCATGTACCTGTCTAACTGCTTCTTAAATGTTAGGATAGTCCCAGCCTCAATTACCTCCTTTGGCAGCTTGTTCCACACACCCACCACCATCAGGGGTTATGGGAAGAAGGCTGGAGAATGGGGTTAGGAGGGAGAGATAGATCAGCCATGATTGAATGGTGGAGTAGACTTGATGGGCCGAATGACCTAATTCTATTCCTATTACCTATGACCTTATGACCTTATGACCCTTTGTGTGAAATTGTGATTCCTATTAAATCTTCTGCCCGTCTGTGGAATTCTCTGCCTCAGAGGGCGGTGGAGGCAGGTTCTCTGGATACTTTCAAGAGAGAGCTTGATTGGGCTCGTAAAATAGCAGAGTCAGGGGACATGGGGAGAAGGCAGGAACGGGGTACTGATTGGGGATGATCAGCCATGATCATATTTAATGGCGGTGCTGGCTCGAAGGGCCGAATGGCCTACTCCCGTGCCTATTGTCTATTGTCTTCACCTTAAACCTGTGTCCTCTGGCCCTCGATTCACCTACTCTGGGGCAAGAGACTCTGTGCATCCATCCGATCTATTCCTCTCATGATCTTATACACCTCTATAAGATCACCCCTCATCCTCCTGCGCTCCAGGGAATAGAGTCCCAGCCTACTCAGCCTCTGCCTATAGCTCAGACCCTCTAGTCCCGGCAACATCCTCGAAATCCACATGGCTTTGGCCCATCTTGTTCTGTTGGTGCAAATTTCTGTTACCTCACACTCCCCTTGAATAAACTTGATCCCAGCTTGCCATTGTCCCTTTAAACTTCCCCGATTCTGTTTCCAACATTCCTTTTGGTTGTTCCTTGATTAAAAGGGAAGTCAAATCAGACTGGATAGAAGATGGCAGATGGAGTTGAGCGGCACAGCGGTAGAGTTGCTGCCTCACAGCGCCAGGGACCCAGGTTCGTTCCTGACCACGGGTGCTAATCTGTACGGAGTTTGTACGTTCTCCCCGTGACCGCGTGGGTTTTCCCCGGGTGCTCCGGCCTCCTCCCACACCCCAAAAGATGCGGGTTTGCAAGATAATTGGCTTTGGTAAATTTACAAGAAGACGGATGCAAAATTCTCTTCCACTTGTAGGAGAGTCTGGGACTAGAGGTCGTAGCTTCAGAATTAAAGGACGTTCTTTTAGGAAGGAGACGAGGAGAAATTAGTCAGAGGGTGGCGAATCTGTGGAATTCTTTGCCAAAGAAGGCTGTGGAGGCCAAGTCAGTGGATATTCTGAAGGCAGAGATAGATAGATTCTTGATCAGTACGGGTGTCAGAGGTTATGGGGAGTAGGCAGGAGAATGGGGCCGAATGGCCTAATTCTACTGCTATCACTTATGACCTCATGACAAGTCTAAAGAAAAATGCTCTATACTCCATGTGTAACATCTGAAAAAAGCAAATTGAAATTGTGATCAACATCCAGCAGTCCAGAAACCTGCCCGTTCCGCCCCAGAGTCTCACACACGTCGCACTATTTTGAAATGAATATTATTTAGATTTGACAGAAAATCGGCTGGAGACAGCTTACAGAACTGGTTACGTTAACACTGTGCAGATGTTAAGGCTTTGCATGGATCCAGTCCAGCCAGATACAGTAGTCGGACTACTCAGTGTGTAGTTTAGTTTAGAGATACAGCACGGATCCGTGGTCGACCAACGATCAGTTTCTTCCCACACACCACAAAGACGTGCAGGTTTGTAGGTCAACTGGCTTTCTGTAAATTGCCCCTGGTGTGTAGGATAGTGCCAGTGTGCAGGTGCGGGCGGGTTGGCACGGAGGCGGAGGGCCGAAGGGCCTGCTTCCATGCTGCATCTCAAAATAATCAACTCAATTTATCAGCATCCATAGCCAAATAGTTCCCGCAATTGGGCACACTAGCACTATCCTACACACTAGGGACAATTTACAATCTTTACCCAAGCCGATAAGCCTACAAACCCGAACGTCTTTGGAGTATGGGGGGGAAACCGGGGCACCCGGAGAAAACCCACGCAGGTCACGGGGAGAACGGATAAACCCCGGACAGACAGACACCCATAGTCAGGATTGAACCCGGATCTCTGGCGCTGTGAGGCAGCATCTGTACCGCTGCACCTTGTTCTACATCCATTCAGTGTTAGAACGAGTTTGTGGTACAACGACCAGAATTATATTCTCACAAGTGTCTGTATCTCTACAGTTTTGAAACGGTGTTACTCTGCAGAAGGATTCCAAGGGTTCCAACCCAAAATGTCACCTGTCCATGTTCCCCAGAGCTGCTGGGGGCTTCTATTCTCTGGAATTTCGAAGGATGAGCGGGGATCTAATAGAAACATATAATATTCTTAAGGGATTGAACAGGCTAGATGCAGACAAAATGTTCCCCATGTTGGGGGAGTCCAGAACCAGGGGTCACAGTTTAAGAATAAGGGGTAGACCATTTAGGACCGAGATGAGGAAAAACATTTTCACGCAGAGAGTTGTGAATTTGTGGAATTCTCTGCCACAGAAGGAAGCCAATTCGCTGGATGTTTTCAAGAGAGAGTTAGATATAGCTCTTGTGGCTAACGGAATCAAGGGATATGGGGAGCACTGATTTTGGATGATCAGCCATGATTATGTTGCATGGCAGTGCTGGCTTGAAGGGCTGAATGGCCTACTCCTGCACCATGTTTCTAAGTTGCTACGACCTGCTGAGTTACTGCAGCACTTTGTGTTCTTTTGTGAAAGACTGTTAATTTACTAATCTGCCGACATTTAGGTTTAGTTTTAGAAATACAGCACAGAAACAGGGCCTTCAGCCAACTGGGTCCCCACCGACCAGCAATCCCCGCACATTAACACTACACGCACTAGGAACAATTTTTTACATTTACCAAGCCAAATTAACCTACAAACATGTACGTCTTTGGAGTGTGGGAGGAAACCGAAGTTCTCGGAGAAAACCCACGCAGGTCACGAGGAGAACGTACAAACTCCGTACAGACAGCACCCGTAACGGGGATCGAACCCGGGTCTCCGGCGCTGCAAGGCAGCAACTCTGCCGCTGCGCCACCGTGCCGCCCTCATGTATCGCAGTTCATTTTTGCACTGAGCGATCTGTACATTTTAATAATTGCGCTGAAGCTTCTCAACAAAACCTGTTGCCCCACTACACAGCCGCACCTCTCTCCTGCTGCTGGATTACTTCATGTCATTAGTCTCCTGGGTGACAAGTTCTAAAGCGACAAGCTTAGAAAGCAGGTTAATGGCACATCATTTATCTGGAGCGGCTGTAAATGGAGGGGGAGCTCGGGGAAGAACAACGAAACAGCAAGCGCATCAATTGTGGAAATCGCCGTTTGACCTTGGACTTTATAGAAACGGGTCCTTCGGCCCATCGAGTCGGCGCCGGTCAGCGATCACCCCGTAAGCCAGCACTATCCAACACACACTGGGGACAATGTACAATTTCTACCGAGAAACCTGCACGCCTTTGGAGCGTGGGAGGAAACCGGAGCACCAGGAGGAAAGCCCACGTGGTCACGGGGAGAACGTGCGAACTCTGTACCGACAGCACCCGTGGTCAGCATCGAACCCAGATCTCTGGGGCTGGAAGGCAGCAGCTCTACCGCCGCGCCACCGTGCCGGTAAACGTCAACAAGTGTGGTTGAGCTTGGTCTCAAGTCAAGTCAAGTCACTTTTATCTCTATAGCACATTTAAAAAACAACTCTCGTTGGCCAAAGTGCTTTATATTGGTGGAGGTACTAATGTTACACAACAGTGGTTCATAGATTAAGCACATACATAAATACATACATGCTCCGACACGCAATTCTAACTCACCCTCGGGGTGTCAGGATTGGATGCGGGATAACTCAGAACAAAGTGTGAACGGGTGATCACCGTGGACTCAGTGGGCCAAAGGGGCCTGTTTCCACGCTGTGTCCCCCGAGAACATGGATAGGCACCGTTTCAGGTCAAGACTCTTCTTTGGAACCCAACGTCTGCAGTTGCTTGCGTCTACACTTCAAACTAAACTGTCTGCCCGAATGCAGTCTTTTAAATGCTGTGATAATATCAGAAGGTCATAAGGTTATGAGTGATAGTAGAATTAGGCCATTCGGCCCATCATGTCTACTCCGCCACTCAATCATGGCTGATCTCCCTCTCCCTCCCAACCCCATTCTCCTGCCTTCTCCTCATAACCCTTGACACCCGCACTAATCAAGAACCTATCTGTCTCTGCCTTAAAAATATCCACTGGCTTGGCCTCCACAGCCTTCTGTGGCAAAGAATTCCACAGATTCACCACCTTCTGACTAAAGAAATTCCTCCTCATCTCCTTCCTAAAGGAACATCCTTTAACTCTGAGGCTATGACCTCTGGTCCTAGACTCTCCCATTAGTGGAAACATCCTCTCCACATCCACTCTATCCAAGCCTTTCACCATTCAGTAAGTTTCAATGAGGTCCCCCCTCTCATTCTTCTAGAGGTAGCACAGGCCCAGTGCCATCAAACGCTCATCATATGCTAACCCACTCATTCCTGGGATCATTCTTGTAAACCTCGTCAGGACCCTCTCCAGAGCCAGCACATCCTTCCTCAGATATATGGTGCCCAGAATTGCTCACAATGTTCCAACTGCGGCCTGACCAGCGCCTGATGGACCTTGTTTTTGTATACAAGTCCTCTTGAATGCCTGCCACCATCCCCTTTGGCAGTTCATTCCAAGTATTCACCACCTTCTGTGTGAGAAAAAGGACTCTGCTATCTCTCCTTGTAACTGCAGCCCTCCAATGCAGGCAGCATCCCCGGTGAATGTGGAGAGGATGTTTCCACTGGTGGGAGGGTCCAGGACCTGAGGCCATAGACTCAGAATTAGAAGGACGTACCTTTAGAAAAAAGACTAGAAGGATTTTCTTTAGCCTGAGGGGCAGTGAATCTGTGGAATACATTGCTGCAGATGGCTGTGTAGGCGTAGTCAATGGGTGTTTTTAAGGCTATTACAACAATTGGACAGGTACATGGATAGGACAGGATTAGAGGGATATGGCCCAAACACAGGCAGGTGGGACTAGTGTCGATGGGACATGTTGGTCCGGTGTGGGTACGTTGGGCTGAAGAGCTTGTTTCCACGTTGTTTCACTCTATGGCTCATTCAGCTACAAACCTCAGTGTTTAAGAAGGAACCGCAGATGCTGGAAAATCGAAGGTACACAAAAATGCTGGAGAAACTCAGCGGGTGCAGCAGCATCTATGGAGCGAAGGAAATAGGCAACGTTTCGGGCCCGAAACGTTGCCTATTTCCTTCGCTCCATAGATGCTGCTGCACCCGCTGAGTTTCTCCAGCATTTTTGTGTACCTTCAGCTTCAAACCTTTCTGTTTCCCACACACCACCTTCCCCAACTCCACTAACTGCTGCCCCCTGACTCTCTTGAACTTCTGGCACGTCGCTGGTGTCTTCCACTGTATTTGGTGAAAATCAGCTCCTTCAGCAGCTAATTAAGCAAACGCTGCTGACCCAATTACACATTACACCATTTGATGCATGTGAATTTCACCTTGGCCTTCCCAACCAAAGCAAAATGACATCCATATAAACACAAAACTTTCACAAGGATTCAATCGGATAAGGAAAGTTAAACAAGTGTCTGAACAGCATACCAACGTCCCGTTAAAAGCATTTCGAATGCATAATCAACAGAGAAATGATTTAAGTCTGCAGGATCGCCCATTTATCTGACCATTTACAAAGAATGTCCTGTAACTATATCTTCACAACAAATTGAACGAATGTTGCCTGGGTTTCAGCAACTAAGTTACAGAGAACAAGTTGAACAAGTTAGGTCTTTATTCTTTGGAGCGCAGGAGGTTAAGGGGGGACTTGATGGAGGTCTTTAAAATGATGAGAGGGATAGACAGAGTTGACGTGGATAAGCTTTTCCCATTGAGAGTAGGGAAGATTCAAACAAGAGGACATGACGAGAATTAAGGGACAGAAGTTTAGGGGTAACATGAGGGGGAACTTCTTTATTCAGAGAGTGGTAGCTGTGTGGAATGAGCTTCCAGTGGAAGTGGTGGAGGCAGGTTCGATTTTATCATTTAAAAATAAATTGGATAGGTATAGGGACGGGAAAGGAATGGAGGGTTATGGTCTGAGTGCAGGTAGATGGGACTAGGGGAGAATAAGTGTTCGGCACAGACTAGAAGGGCCGAGATGGCCTGTTTCCGTGCTGTAATTGTTATATGGTTATATGGTTATATGGTTAAATCCCTGGTCATCACAGCTTCTCCCCTCTCCCATGTCAGAAGGTTAGGGTGGCATGGCGGCGCAGAAAGCGTTCTCTGCGTGGAGTTTGTACGTTCTCCCTGTGAGTTTTCTCCGGGTGCTCCGGTTTTTCTCCCACTTTCCAAAGACTTGCAGGTTGGCAGGTTTAGGCCCCCTGTCCCACTTAGGAAACCTGAACGGAAACCTCTGGAGACTTTGCGCCCCACCCAAGGTTTCCGTGCGGTTCCCGGAGGTCTCCCTACCTGCTTCCACTACCTGCAACCTCCGGCAACCACCTGCAACCTCCGGGAACCACACAGAAACCTTGGGTGGGGCGCAAAGTCTCCAGAGGTTTCCGTTCAGGTTTCCTAAGTGGGACAGGGGCATAACTAGCATCTAGAAATTGCCCTTGGTGTGTCAGATGGTGCTAGTGTATAGGTGATGGCACGCTGTACCTCTCTACTAATCAACTCACCAATGTGTCAGCATCCAGAGCCAAGGAGATAGTTCCAACAAATTGCATACACTAGCACTATCCTACACACTAGGGACAATTTACAATCTTTACCAGAGCCCACCGAGTCAATGGTGACCAGCGATCCCTACACATTGACATTATCCTACACACTAGGGACAACTTACAATTTTAACGGAGCCAATTATAAACTACAAACCTGAACGTCTTCGGAGCGTGGGAGGAAACCGGAGCTCCCGGAGAGAATCCACACAATCACAGGGGGAACGTACAAACTCTGTACAGAGTAGCGCCCGTAGCCAGGATCGAACCCAGGTCCCTGGTGCTGTAAAGGCCCTGTCACACGGTACGAGTTCATTCCAAGAGCTCTCCCGAGTTTGCCCCGATTCGAACTCGTAGATTTACGGGAATGGCCGCTCGTCGGTACTCGGGGCTCTCGTGGACATTTTTCAACATCTTCACGAGTCTTCCCGTGCTTACCTGCTGTTAGCGAGTCTTCCCGAGTACCTGCCGTTAGCGTTACGAGCCGCTAAGAGACGTCCCCGAGCTCCGACGTACCCGCTACCTTCATTCTCCGTGCTTACCACGAGTTTGATTTTTTATTTATAACTTGGAAGAGCTCTTGGAATGAACTTGTACCGTGGGACAGGGCTTTAAGGCAGCAACTCTACCGCTGCGCCACCGTGCCACACCAGCACTCTGTGTCTTTAAAAAATAAAAAAAAGCATCTGCAGTTCCTTGTTTCTATAAAGTAGCTGGACTTTTGCACTACTCCAGCCCATTGTGCTCTATGCAAGATTCCAGCATCTGCAGTTCCTTGTGTCTGTAAAGTATCTGGAAGTGAATGCAAATCTACTCAAGAAAACAAAACGTGGATGTTACTGAAGAACATTTTGGTCCAATTTCTGTGCCAATGTGTAGCTTACAACCTCTGTACCTTGCAGGATTGTTTTCCAATGGTTGGTCAACAATCACTTCCAGATACTTTGTAGCCACAAGGAACTGGCAGATGCTGGAATCTTGCGTAGAACACACTGACCTGGCCAAGCGCATGCTCAGATGCCCTGCGTCGCATTTAAAACAATGGCGATGTTCTCTATTTTTAGACAATTGTAAAGAATACAGTTGCAATTAACTGCCCATATTTCCATAGACAGAGCCATGGGGAGTCATACAGCATGGAAACAGGCCCTTCGGCCCACCTTGCCCATACTGATCAACATGTCCCATCTATACTACTAGCCATACAGCATGGAAACAGGCCCTTCGGCCCACCTTGCCCATACTGACCAACATGTCCCATTTACACGCACAGTAATACAGCAAGGAAACAGGCCCTTCGGCCCAACGCCCATGCTGTTCAAGATGCCCCAACTACACTAGTCCCCCCTGGTTGTTTGGTGCATATCGCTCTAAACCTATCCTCTTCGTGTTCCTGTCCAAATGTCTTTGAGACATTGTTATTGTTCCTGCCTCAACTACCTCCTCAGGCAGCTCGTTCCTTACACCCACAAAAAAGTTGCCCCTCAGGTTCTTATTAAATCTTTCCTCTCTCATCTTAAACCTATGTCCTCTGGTTCTTGATTTCCCTACTCTGGGTAAAAGATTCTATACATTGGGACGACAGATGGCACAATGGGCTAAGTGTTCGGCTGGCAACCGGAAGGTAGCCGGTTCGAATCCCGCTTGGAGTGCATACTGTCGTTGTGTCCTTGGGCAAGACACTTCACCCACCTTTGCCTGTGTGTGAATGTGTGTGAGTGATTGGTGGTGGTTGGAGGGGCCGTAGGCGCAGATTGGCAGCCACGCTTCTGTCAGTCTGCCCCAGGGCAGCTGTGGCTACAGAAGTAGCTTACCACCACCGAGTGTGACTGAGGAGTGAATGAATAATGCGATGTAAAGCGCCTTGAGTATTAGAAAGGCGCTATATAAATCCCATCCATTATTATTATTATTACCCTATCAATTGTACTCGACGGCCAGTGTGGACTCGGTGGGCTGAAGGGCCTGTTTGTAAGATGCATCTTTCAATCAAGGTAGACCCAACATGATGTTGGAGAGTGGTACAGCATTGAAACAGGCCCTTCAGCCCAACACATCTCTACTAACCAGCAAGTAGGGGCGGCAGTGGCACAGGGGTATAGAGTTGCTGCCTTAGAGTTCGATCCTGACAACGGGTGCTGCCGGCACGGAGTTTGCATGTTCTCCCTGTGGTCGCGTGGGTGTTCTCTGGGTGCTCCGGTTTCCTCCCATATTCCAAGTTCCAAGTATCTCTGTTACGTCCCTGCACACCTCCTCTGCCCTGAGAAAAACCAAACCCAACCTATCCACACACTCATCTCTCCGCTGCCATCAGGTAGAAGGTACAGGAGCATGAAATCTGCAACATCCAGGTTCAGGAACAGCTTCATCCCCACAGTCATCAGACTATTAAACACAACTTCAAACAAACTCTGAACTATAACAGCCTATTGCACTTTATCTGTTTATTTATGTGTGTGTGTATATATATGTATATTCTATGGTATATAGACACACTGATCTGTTCTGTATTTATGCCTACAATATTCTGTTGTGCTGCAGCAATGCAAGAATTTCATTGTCCTATCTGGGACACATGACAATAAACTCTCTTGACTCAGTTTAAGGGTCACAGTTTAAGGATAAGGGGGAAATCTTTTAGGACCGAGATGAGAAAAAAAAATTTCACACAGAGAGTGGTGAATCTGTGGAATTCTCTGCCACAGAAGGTAGTTGAGGCCAGTTCATTGGCTATATTTAAGAGGGAGTTAGATGTGGCCCTTGTGGCTAAAGGGATCAGGGGGCATGGAGAGAAGGCAGGTACAGGATACTGAGTTGGATGATCAGCCATGATCATATTGAATGACGGTGCAGGCTCGCAGGGCCGAATGGCCTACTCCTGCACCTAGTTTCTATGTTTGTGGAATGTCTTATCCCAGGCAACATTCTGGTGAATCTCCTCCGTTTCCTCCCCACTGCCATCATGTCCTTCCTAAACGATGGCCACCAGAACTGCACACAGTGTACCAGCAATGGCCTAAAACAAATTAGCCTAGTTTATGTTTAGTTCAGAGATACAGCATGGAGACAGGCCCTTCGGCCCACCGAGTCCACACCAACCAGGGATCTCTGCACATTAACACTACTCTACACACAATTTTAGATTCATATACCAAACCAATCAACCTGCAAGCCTGGACGACATTGGGATGTGGGAGGAATCCAAAGAAGTCGGAGAAAGCCCACGCAGGCCACGGGGAGAACGTGCAAACTCCGTACAGACAAGCACTCGCAGTCAGGATCGAACCCGGGTCTCTGCCGCTGTAAGGCAGTAGCTCCAAGCGCTGCACCACCGTGCCGCTCTGCATAATAATACCAGTGCAGTTTCATCGAAGCCTTTTGCAATTGCTGTAGGACTTCATTATTCTTGCAATCAAAATTCTTGTTCCCACAATAAAGGCTATGATACCATCTGCACCCTCAATGCTCCACCAGTTATGTTGATTTCAGTGACTGTGCACCAGAACTGCACACAGTGTACCAGCTGTGGCCTTGATTATTGTCACCAACCAATCCTTCACCATTCGAAAAAACACAGGTTTTTCTGATAGGTACTTAGAGTGATACAGTGTGGAAACTTGCCCACACCGCCCACAATGTCCCAGCTACACTAGTCCCACCTGCCTGCGCTTGGTCCATATCCCTCCAAACCTGTCCTATCCATGTACCCATCTAACCCTTTCTTAAACGATGGGATAGTCCCAGCCTGAACTACTCCCTGTACAGAACATACACCCACCACCAGACCTCAAATCTTTAAACATCTGCCAAACTCCTCAAATAGAACGGCACAATGGGGCAGCTGCCTCACAATCCAATCCTGTGAGAAGTTGTCTTTAGTCAGAGGGCGGTGAATCTGTGGAATCCATTGCCAGGGATGGGCTGTGGAAGCCAAGTTAATGGGCATTGTTAAGGTTGAATTAAACAAGATTTTTGATTAGAACATTAAAAAAATAGATGCAGGAGTAGGCCATTCGGCCCTTCGAGCCAGCACTGCCATTCAATATGATCATGGCTGGTCATCCCCAATCAGTACCTCGTTCCTGCCTTCTCCCCATATCCCCTAACTCCGCTATCTTTAAGAGCCCTATCTAGCTGTCTGTTGAAAGTATCCAGAGAACCGGCCACCACCGCCCTCTGAGGGTTGAGATGGAAAGATAGATATAACCATATAACCATATAACAATTTACAGCACGGAAACAGGCCATCTCGACCCTTCTAGTCCGTGCCAAACACGTATTCTCCCCTAGTCCCATCTACCTGCGCTCAGACCATAACCCTCCATTCCTTTCCCGTCCATATAACTATCCAATTTATTTTTAAATGATAAAAACGAACCTGCCTCCACCACCTTCACTGGAAGCTCATTCCACACAGCCACCACTCTCTGAGTAAAGAAGTTCCCCCTCATGTTACCCCTAAACTTCTGTCCCTTCATTCTCAAGTCATGTCCCCTTGTTTGAATCTTCCCTACTCTCAGTGGGAAAAGCTTATCCACGTCAACTCTGTCTATCCCTCTCATCATTTTAAAGACCTCTATCAAGTCCCCCCTTAACCTTCTGCGCTCCAAAGAATAAAACCCTAACTTGTTCAACCTTTCTCTTTAACTTAGTTGATGAAACCCAGGCAACATTCTAGTAAATCTCCTCTGTACTCTCTCTATTTTGTTGACATCCTTCCTATAATTAGGCGACCAAAATTGTACACCATACTCCAGAATTGGCCTCACCGATGCCTTGTACAATAACATTACATCACAACTGCTATTCACAATGCTCTGATTTATAAAGGCCAGCACACCAAAAGCTTTCTTTACCACCCTATCTACATGAGATTCCACTTTCAGGGAATTGAGGACAGTTATTCCCAGATCCCTCTGTTCACCTGCATTCTTCAATTCCCTACCATTTACCATGTATTTTGATTTGTCCTGCCAAGATGTAGCACCTCACACTTATCAGCATTAAACTCCATCTGCCATCTTTCAGCCCACTCTTCCAACTGGCATAAATCTCACTGTAGACTTTGAAAATCTACTTCATTATCCACAACCCCACCTATCTTAGTATCATCTGCATACTTACTAATCCAATTTACCACACCATCATCCAGATCATTGATGTACATGACTAACAACAGTGGACCCAACACAGATCCCTGTGGCCTCCAACCTGACAAACAACCATCCACCATTACTCTCTGGCATCTCCCATTCAGCCACTGTTGAATCCATCTTGCTACTCCACCATTAATACCCAACAATTGAACCTTCTTAACCAACCTTCCGTGAGGAACCTTGTCAAAGGCCTTACTGAAGTCCATATATACAACATCCACTGCTTGACCCTCATCAATTTCCCGAGTAACCTCTTCAAAAAATTCAAGAAGATTAGTCAAACATGACCTTCCAGGCACAAATCCATGTTGACTGTTCCTAATCAGACCCTGTTTATCCAGATGCTTATATATAATAATAATAATCTTTATTGTCATTGTACAAGACAACGACATTTTGTTGGAGCAGTCCTCCAGCTGCACAGGAATATGAGTATAAAAATACGTTTAAAAAATAACTATTCAAAAATTAGACTATAAACATATAGGAGTATGGGCGGGTGTGTGAGAGAGAGGGGGGGAATCAGTGTGGGAGGGGGATAGAGTTCAGTAGTGTCACAGCTCTATGGTAGAAGCTGTTTTTCAGTCTTGTCGTGCGGGCGCTCAGTGTCCTGTATCGTCTTCCTGAGGGCAGGGGGGTGAAGAGGCAGTGTCCAGGGTGTGTGCTGTCTCTAATGATGCCCTTGACCCTCCGGATGCAGCGGGTCCGGTAGATGTCCTCCAGTCTGGGGAGCTGGGTGCCAGTGATCCTCTCAGCAGTCTTAATGACGCGTTGGAGAGCTTTCCTGTTCTCTGCGGTGCAGCCAGAGTACCATACTGTGATGCAGTATGTGAGAACTGACTCGATGGCTGACCTGTAGAAGCTCACCAGCAGCTGTTGTGGGAGACGTGCCCTCTTCAAGCACCTCAGGAAGTGAAGCCTTTGAAGTCCTTTCTTGACCGTCGCTGTGATGTTGACGGTCCAGGTCAGGTCGTGGCTGATGTTGACCCCGAGGTACCTGATGTTCTGCACAGCCTCCACTGTCTCGCCGTTAATGGTGATGGGCTGATGGACGAAGGTCTTCGGTCTCCTCCTGAAGTCCAGGATCATCTCTTTTGTTTTTGCTGCGTTGAGGATCAGGTTGTTCTCACGGCTCCAGCTCACCAGGTTCTCTACCTCTGTCCTGTAGGCGGCCTCGTTGTTACTTGTGATCCTGCCTACCACGATGGTGTCATCTGCAAACTTTAATATGGTGTTGGCCTCGTGGGTGGGTTTGCAGTCGAGAGTGTAGAGAGAGAAGAGGAAGGGGCTCAACACACAGCCCTGTGGTGCACCGATCTTCAGGGTGATGCTGGAGGAGACCTGCCTCCCCATGCGCACAGTCTGTGGTCGGCCGGCGAGAAAGTCTAGGACCCAGCTGCTCAAGTGTGTGTTGAGGCCCAGGTGGTCCAGCTTGGTGACTAGTTTATGGGGGGGGGGGGGGGGGGGGGGGGGGGGGATGGTGTTAAAGGCGGAGCTATAATCTATGAATAGCATCCGCACATAACTGTCCCGCTGGTCAAGGTGTGTCAGGGTGAAGTGGAGGGCCAGTGACATTGCGTCCTCCGTCGACCTGTTTGCCCTATAGGCAAATTGGTGGTGGTCTAAAGAGAGGGGGGGGGGGGGGGATCTCTAAGTATATTATCTCTAAGTATCCTTTCCATTAATTTGCCCACCACTGACGTCAAACTAACAGGTCTATAATTGCTAGGTTTACTCTTAGACCCCTTTTTAAACAATGGAACAACATGCGCAGTACGCCAATCCTCCGGCACTATTCCCGTTTCTAATGACATTTGAAATATTTCTGTCATAGCCCCTGCTATTTCTACACTAACTTCCCTCAATGTCCTAGGGAATGTCCTGTCCGGACCTGGAGACTTATCCACTTTTATATTTCTCAAAAGTGTCAGTACTTCCTCTTCTTTGAATCTCATAGTTTCCATAGCTACTCTACTTGTTTCCCTTACCTCACATAATTCAATATCCTTCTCCTTGGTGAATACCGAAGAAAATAAATTGTTCAATATCTCCCCCATCTCTTTTGGCTCTGCAGATAGCTGTCCACTCTGACTCTCTAATGGACCAATTTTATCCCTCAGATCAGCCATGATTGAAAGGCGGAGTAGACTTGATGGGCCGAAAGGTCTTATTCTGCTCCTGGAACACGAGTTTCCACTTTCTCCCTGTGACCGTGTGGTGCTCCAGACTCTTCCCATGTCCCGAAGCTGTTTAACGAAAGAACTGTGGATGCTGGCTTACACCGAAGAAAAATGCAAAATGCTGCAGTAACTCAGCGGGGCAAGCAGCATCTCTGGAGAGAAGAAATATTGATGACTGTTTTGGGTCAGAACCAGTCTTCAGACTCGGAGCACCTGGAGGGAACCCACGCGGTCACATGGAGAACGTGCAAACTCCGTACAGACAACACCCGAGGTCAGGATCGAACCCACCAGTCCGCCTTACCCGCTGAGTTACTCCAGCATTTTGTGTCTATCTGCAGTACATCTCACCGCTCCTCTCCTCCCTATCTCTCCTCTCCTCTCTATCCCTCCTCCCTCTCCCTCTCTCTCTCCCCCAAGTTATACTGCCCTCATTTGGCTTCATGCGTCTCTGCCAGTTGACACTCACCCAGAAGACGGTCGCGTAGGTGACCAGGGTGAACTTGACACAGATGTAGTTGAGGCGGCGGCAGAGGTTGCGCGACCCCACAGTTTGCTTCGCCATCCCGCCGGCGGACCACACCCCACCCGACCCGACCCGGACACCGCTTCCTGCTTCATCTGAGCCCGTCCCCGCCCCGTCTCCGTCCCCACCCCGTCTCCGCACATCCACCAAGCGGCGAGCCGCCCGCTCCTGACTGACGCCGCGGCCGCCCAGTCAACGCCGGGGCCCGGGAGCTCCAGCAGGAGGAGAGGAGCGGAGCGGAGCGCCCTCCACCTGTAGCTCAGCTTCAGGGCGGCGGGGACCTACCTCGCCCCTTGCAGAGTGTGAGAGAGGGCCAAGGAAGAGAGGGTTCGAGATTATAGGGTCCCAGATAAGAGAGGGTGAAGGAAGAGAGGGCCAAGGAAGAGGGGGTTCGAGATTATAGGGTCCCAGATAAGAGAGGACCAAGGAAGAGAGGGTCGTGGAAGAGAGAGTGAAGGAAGAGAGAGTGAAGGAAGAGGGGGTTCGAGATAATAGGGTCCCAGATAAGAGAGGGTCAAGGGAGAGGGGGTCAAGGAAGAAGAGTGGGGCAATAGGAAACAAAGTGCTGGAGTAACTCAGCAGGTGAGGCAGCATCTCTGGAGAACGTGGATAGGCGATGCTTCGGGTTGAGACCCTTCTTCAGACCCTGTCTGACCTGTGGAGTTACTCCAGCACTTTGTGTGCTTTTTGTTTGTATTAACCAGCATCTGCAGTTCCCTGTTTCTACAGGAGTGGGCCAAGGAAGAGTGATCCAAGGAAGGGTGTGTCGAGAAAAGGGGAGGAAGGAAGGAGGTGCAGATCCAGAGCCAGCAAGATCATGAAGGACCCCCCCCCCCCCACCACCCCAGCAACGGACTGTTCCAGCTGCTACGGTCAGGCAAGCGCCTCCGCTGTCACCCTGCGAAAACAGAGAGGATGAGACGGGGTTTCTTGCCACAGGCCGTCAGGACTGTAAACTCTGATCTCACCTGGGACTAATTTACTGTTGTGGCTTTTAAAAAAATGTAAATACTGGTTCTGTTCTGTTGTTCTATTGTTTTGCACAATCCACAGGCATTGCCACTTTCATTTCACTGTACACCTTGTATGTGTATGTGACCAGGGTGAACTAGCACTGCAGAGGGTGGTGAAAACTGCCCAACGCATCACCGGTTCCTCACTCCCCTCCATTGAGTCTGCCCAGAGCAAGCGATGTCTGCGAAGGGCGCGCAGCGTCGTCAAGGACTGCTCTCACCCCAACCACAGACTGTTTACCCTCCTCCCATCCGGGAGGCGCTACAGGTCTCTCCGTTGCCGGACCAGCAGGTCCAGGAACAGCTTCTTCCCTGCGGCTGTTACCCTACTTAACTCCGCACCTTGGTGATTGCCAGTCATCCCCCCCACCCCCCTCGGACACTCCTTCCCCCAGTGACTGATCTCCCCCCCCCTGAAAATTGCTCTACTGCTACTGTATATACGCTTCACCCACCTTTGCCTGTGTGTGAATGTGTGTGAGTGATTGGTGGTGGTCGGAGGGGCCGTAGGCGCAGATTGGCAGCCACGCTTCCGTCAGTCTGCCCCAGGGCAGCTGTGGCTACAGAAGTAGCTTACCACCACCGAGTGTGACTGAGGAGTGAATGAATAATGCGATGTAAAGCGCCTTGAGTATTAGAAAGGCGCTATATAAATCCCATCCATTATTTATTATTATATATATTTTACTGTTCCATTATTCTGTGTTTGCACTTCTGGGTGAGATGCTAGTTGCACTTCGTTGTCTCTGGACTTGTACACTGCACAATGACAATAACGTTTGATTCTGAATAAAGTTTGAATCTGAATGTGTATGTGACAAATAAAGCGGACTTGACTTGACGTGAGTGGGCAAGGAAAGGGGGTGCAGGAAGAGTGTCCAAGAAATGGCCTGGGGTCCAATGCTGGACACAGGCAGGTAAGATGCTGGTGGTCTGTATGGGAGGAGATGAAAGGAAGGTTCAGTGGTCTGGATGAGCAGGAGAACAGCAGGGAGCGAGGAATGGCCATTGGATTGAATTGCATTTATTTGAATGTAACAGGCACGACAGATAAGACGGGTGTATTCGGGTCGTGGATAGGTACGTTCGACTGGGCCATCGTGGCCATTACAGAAACCTGGTTAAGGGAGGGAGGGGACTTGGCAGCTCAATGCTCCAGGGTACAGGTGCTACAGGAGAGATTATTGGTAAACGATGAGATGTTGATGCTTCATTGAGTAAGTAGAATGACAAGGAGTAGTCCAAGATGTCATAACTCTAAATATTGCCAGAGGAAATTTTCCTGAACTCATTTGACAATTCCCCCTGTATAAGCCATTGACACTATGGCAATCCCATTATATATTGGGAAAGTTAAAATCCCCCACAATGGAATGGAATATTTTATTGTCACATGTGATATGGTGCAGTGAAACTCTTTGCTTGTGTACTCAAGGTATGTAAATAGTCGCCCCATAAAAGGCGGCTACACCTCGCTATACCTCCTCCATTGACTCTGTCCAGGGACCCCGACATATCCTTTAAGGTTAGGCAGAGGTTCACCTGCACCTCCTCCAACCTCATCTGTATCCGTTGTTCAAGATGTGGACTTTTATACATCGGTGAGACCAAACGTAGACTGGGCGATGGTTTCGCTGAGCACCTTCGCTCAGCCCGCCTGGACCCACCTGACCTCCGATTGCCAGACACTTTAATTCTACTTCCCATTCCCACACTGACCTTTCTGTTCTTGGTCTCCTCCATTGTCAGTGTGAGGCTAAATGCAAATCAAGGAACAGAATCTCAGATTTGGCTTGGGCAGCTTACAGCCCAGTGGTATGAATATTGATTGATTTATCTCACTTCAGGTAGCCCCGGCATTCCCTCTCTCTCCATCCCTCCCCCACCCAAGTTACACTAGCTTCTCGTTTTCACCCAACAAACAGCTAACAATGGCCTGTTTCCATTCTCATATTGGCAGCCACTTTTTTGTCTACCTTTCATTCATTGTTCTTTATCTCTCAACGTCGTCTATATCTCTCGTTTCCCTTTTCCCTAACCAGTCAGAAGAAGGGTCTCGACCCGAAACGTCACCCAATCCTTCTCTCCAGAGATGCTGCCCGTCCCGCTGAGTTACTCCAGATTTTTGTGTCTATCTTCGGTTTAAACCAGCATCTGTAAAGTATCCCACACCAGGTCCAGATCATGTCTTATGAATCTGACTGGGTTTTTTGAACATGTGACCACAATGTTGGCGAGGTCAAAGCCATAGACGTTGTCTACATGGACTTCAGCAGGACCTT